>NW_010521391.1:8405-28807 GCF_000687285.1 Phaethon lepturus | reverse complement strand
GGCTGCGCCCTGAGCCGGCGCCACTCGGAGGCACCGTTGGCGGTCCTGTGGGCAGGGCGCTTCCGAGGGTAGGCAAAAAGGGGGAGTTCCGACGGTGGGGGGCAGTGGGGCAGGAGAGGCATTCAGAGGCCCGGGAAAGACACAGGTGTCAGGCTAATAATTTTTGTTGTTTTTCATACAACAGAAGGTTTCCCCTTAGGTTAGTGTTATTTAGTGATGTTGTTTGCACACTAAGAAACAACTGCAGATGAAAAATGATGTGAATACACCCTCTTGTCTTTGCACACAATGGCTAAAACATGTAAATACCCGCCTGCAGGTAGAGTAGGAGTTGGTTACAAAACAGGCCTGACTTTTTCTCCCCAAAAGAAAGACCCTATAATCTGTGTTCAAGAAGCTGAGGCATACTCACCTAGTTAGCATCAAATTTACAAAGCCCAGCTAATAAAATTGCCACACTGCCCCTCAGTAGCAAACGGGTGTTTGCAGAAGGCAGCCCTTCACATGACGGGGCAACACTTGCGGGTCTGTGTTCAGCCTTCCCGCTCACCCCTTCACAGCCCTGTGGCAACAGCCAAGAAGATTACGAGGTGTTTTATTTTCCCCTCTGCTTCCTATCAGCAGGTGAAGGCGAGGTTCCCTTTTCTTCCCAGTGCCTTGGCATCTCCTCTGCCGAGGATGTCAGACTCATCGGAAGGAGGAAAAAAACAGTTCTGTGTTTCGTTGTGATCTGTGGCCGGGAGCATAACTTCAGAACTAAGGACTTTCTGCAAACCATGCTGAATGACTGCTGTTATCAGTAGGAGGTTTGCGATAAAGAGGAGGAAATTGTCTTTTGATAGTAAATAAAAGTTTCCTCATTATTTATTTCTGTCACATTCATTTTTACTAAGTTTCTGTTTCGTTTTCAGAGTGCTACCTTATCAGCTCATCAGTATTTATATCCTCATTTTTCTTCTGCTTTTCTTTGCCTGCTCTGTTTCTTTCGTAGTGACTTTCTTTACCCATGGCAGCTCCCAGCTGATGAACCTCACTGCATTTTTGCACAATCCACTGGCTAAAACAAACAGCGATTAAGTCATTGAGGTTGGTAGTGAAATGTCAGTGTAAGTTCTTGCTCCACTTGAGTTTAGGCTATTGCCTCTGTAGCCTTAAAGGGCAGAAACATCTTTTCCCTGCTGGAAACAGGAATTCCAGACCATCGGAGTGCATGCCATGGATCAGAGCAGGGAATTACTGTGGGTCCTGCGGTGCCTGGCCCTGGCATGCCTCCTAAGAGAGCCACCATGGCATGGCAGGTGCCGGGATGCAGAAGTCGTGGGGGCGCACAGACCAGAGAGCAAATGCCTGGTTGCTGGACATTTTCAAACACATTCACGGCTAGAAGCAAAGGTAAAAAGAAAAAGGAAGTAAGTACATGACAGAATCACTGAACAGTTGATGTTGGCATGATTGACCTCTGGAGGTCATCTGGTCCAACCCCAATGCTCAAGCAGGGCCACCCAGAGCCAGTTGCTCAGGACCATGTCCAGAGAGATGCTTTTGAAAGTCTCCGAGGTCTCTACAACTTCCCTGGGCAACCTGTTCCAGTGCTTGGTCACCCTCACAGTGAAAAAGTGTTTTTCCTTACGTGCAAAGAGAACCTCCTGTGTTTCAGTCTGTGCCCGCTGCCTCTGGTCTTGTCACTGGGTATCGCTGAAAACAGCCTGGCTTCATCCTCTTTGCTATTTCCCTTTTTTTTCTTTCCCTTCAGATATTTTTATATGCTGGTAAGATCTCCCCTGAGCCTTCTCTAGCCTTCCTGCTACAGTTCTCGCAGCCTTTCCTCATGAGAGGATGCACCAGCACCTTAGTGATCTTAGTGGCCTTTTACTGGGCTTTCTCCAGTGAAGACAGAGCACTCCAGGTGTGTCCTCACCATTGCTGAGCAGAGAGGAAGGATCACTTCCCTTAGCCTTCTGGCACTTGTGAGTGCATCCCAACAGGGCCCATGGACTTATATATATCCAGATTGCTTCATTCCCTGACCTGATACTCTTCCACCAAGGGTACATCTTCTTTGCTCTGGACTTTTACATTCGTCTCTGGGGCCTGGGATTCCTGAAGACTTGTCACATCAACATTTAATACAGTATTTATGAACATGGGGGCTAGGCCTCTGGGAGGAGGAATGGGTTGTTGCCTGAGAAATAATTTTATCATTCTGTGTTGTAAATATATTGTCCACATTTGCACCTACAAGCTGTGAACTTGACAGGGCCAGAACATCGTTTTATCTGCTGTAGTTAGTTTACTGTATGGGCATATGAAGAATGGGCTACCCAGAGGTCAAAGTACTGGCCTGGGGCACAGGGAAATCCAGCGCTCCATTCACCAACCAGCTGCCTTCTGCCTGCCTGACTGCAGGCAGGTGGTTTAGAGTACACCTACATGGTAGCAAGGAGCAAGCTGCTGAGCTCTCCAGAGAGCCACAACCAGAGCCAAATCTCTATGTTAGCACAGCACTGTACGTAGATTAATTGACTCTGCTGAGAGAGCAGATTTATTAGCCAGGCACATTCAATTCAAGATCCAAAGCAGTATCTTTGCTTAGTACTGCATGGCACTGTACCAGCCTGTCTGCGGGTAGCTCAGGGTTTTCTAATACTGCACTGCACTGCAATGTGGCAGACAAACCTGCCATTAGCTTGTCCCATGTTCCAGTTCCCCACATATGCCATGTAGACAATTTTAACTGGCATGAATTTTGTGAGTCTAACTGTGAACGTGAAATGACAAGAAAAAGATTACACTGAAATATTAAGAACAGTTTTCCTTTACAGAACTTTATCAGCTGTCTTGTTACTAGAAATATTTTACATTTTTACTTTTGAAGTATAGCAAAAATATGTGGCAGCTAATATTTAATTATTTTCCTTTTTTGTGCACCTGTGAATTTGGAAGAGCCCTCTCTGAACATTCAAGATCTTACCCATCAAAGCATAGCTCTGGGGATGTGATTAGTAAAATAATTAGTTTTTCATAATTCTGTGTACTTTGAAGCTGTGATACTAACTAGTTCCTAGGCTCTGCTATGTGCTGTGCTTCTATTAAGTAACTTCTGTATTTTCAAAATCCCAGCTTTTCTTTTAATTAGCAAGTATATACCTCTGTTAGTGATGGTTGCAAAGCAAATTTAAGTAGAGTGAGATTGATACAGAGTCGATTTTACACGGGTTCTGGAACAAGAGAATTATAAATGCATCATTCATCATGGTTACCTCACGTCCTGTTTTGGCCCTCTGAAGTATGAATTTTGTTAACCGTTTCACTTTCTGTGTTGAAGAGGCAAGAAGAAAACTGCAGACCTGTAGCTTACTCTGGTATCATCCATGCTAGAATGTTTTTGCTGGTAGAGCTACCCTAGGCACCTGAACAACAAAGAAATATCTCACCTGTCAGCTGGTGGTGCCAGGTTCATCATACATCTGTTCAGAAATGCTGTTTTTCACCCCACAGACAGAATGTGGGCAGAATTTTAGGACCTTGACTGTGTTTGAAATTTCCAGATTTGTTGCAGGTGTGTGGAATCATGTCTTGGACTTGGCATAGGCAAATGTGGGAATGGCATATGCCAGGGCTCTGTCCTGCCTTAGGGCAGGACACAGCAGGGTATGCAGTCAGATCTGGCACCTGGAAAGTGCTAGATTTGAGACCACCCCGAGTCCCATCTTACAGATATAAGTGAAGGGAGCAGGTTGAGATCATAGTTATTTAACCAATTTTGATTTTTAAAGCTGTAAGCAGAACAATGACCAAAAAAAAAATAGGTTCAATCACTGCAATTAAATGATCGCTTACACAATTACAATGCACAGAGATAAAATCAATCCAAACCTTTCCCACTCATTCTCTGCCTCTGAGCTCTAGAGTATTTTTTACACACATGAAAGAAAGCGAAAGTTCAGAATAGGCCATACATGCAGTCTAACATGACGTCTGAAACAAGTGCTTTGTCAGGACAGTAGAATAGTGTAAGAGATGCTTAGTTTAGCAAAACTGCATTTTAGCCAACGGAGCTTTTTCCAGCGTCCCAGGACTCTATGTGATGCCATCTTTACCTGTGAGGTGACTATAACGATGTCTTCATTATAAGATTTTGTAGCATAAGAGTCAGCTTGAGGTGATACCACCACACATGCTTCATTGACAGCTCTGCTGGCAGTAGTAGACCTGTTAATCTTCACACCATGTTACTTCCCATGGAAAAGGGGACCATTTCCCCTTTCACATGTAGCAGTTCAGCCTCTCTCCCACTTTTACCTGCTGTGCCAGCAGAATGGAACAGGCATGTCCTTCTACCTGCTGACAATGGCAAGTTTGCTCAGGAGTCATGGGGCAAGGTGAGGCACAATACTAAAGCCAGAAGGTGAGTTCCTCCATTTGGTCCTGCCCTTACGTGTACTCTCCAGGACCCTGTTTCCTGTAGCCGCTTCCCAGGTGAGATTCAGCACGTGTGACCCATCTTCTCTCACATGACTCGACATACCAGAAATGCTGTTACCTGCCTTGCGACAGCTGTCTGAGAGTGATGAATGTGCAAAGGGCTGTAATGAGGGCCAGGTAGGATGCCCAGAGAAGCCTCGTTGAAAGACAGCAGTCAGGCACCAAAGGAGGTGCCACTAGGCAAGCTTTCATAACTAGGAGCTAGCATAGGGGCAAGAAGGCTAGCACTGGGCTGGCTCTTCGTCTGGAGTAACTCCCCCCACCTCATGTCTTCCAGAGAGGAGTCTTGCACTGTACAAAAAAGGCTCCGAGATGATGGTATCGTTAGACCTGCACTTTGACTAATTACTGTTATTTTAGTTCTTTTGCAAAATCAGGAGATATCTGATCTATCCAAGCACCAATCTCTATTGAAAAAAACCCGTAACATATCCACCATGACTTCATAGTAGAAAAACTTTGATTCCTGTAGGTCACTTGGTTCTTCTTTGCCCAAAGCCCACATCTCTTAAGTGCTTAAGAAGGCATACTGTGCCAGGACCTGAGTTTTTTATTAGATCAGATAATTGTTCTTGTAGCCTTGTTATTATATATGCTATTAATATATAGGCTTGGTCCTAAAAAAAATCTTGAAAAAACAACAAAGCCCCATAAATATAAGTGTTGACAAATTGTCTAAGTTTCAAAACAAATAGGTCACAATGTTTTATTTTGACCAAACATAATTTCATATTATGTATTCAGATACAAAGCAAAACTGCAAAGCCATGTTTCAATCCTATTAGAACAACCATGGACCCAGCTTGGTACACCTTGGATACTTGTACTTTCTTTTGAAGCCATTCACGCACCAAAAATACAGCCTATCGAGAAAAAAAAAACCCTAAACATGAGAAAGCACAAAAATAATCTCACCATGGTGTTTGTATTCATCGTAGCACATCAGTATTTCACCCATTAATTTTAGACGCCTCTGATAATTTTGTCATATTATAACAATTTGGGTTTTTTCTGTAGGATCACACTTTTCCAACTCTCCAATATCTGTGTAAATAATCTATTCCTAAGTGGTCACAACTCTGCAAAAGGAACAAAGGCTAACAAAAGACATTTTGTCTGGAATTGCTGATTGTTTATTTTACTACTTGTATCTGACACTGCAATGGAAGAAGTAAAAATATTTTTGAGAGTATTATTTCTTCTATGATGATGACTCTTCAAAAATATATTTACTAGACTTCAGTAAAATACTGTGAGTTTTTAGAAACTAAAACATGACAGACAAAGCTGCTGCTTTTTTCCTTCATTTTCACCTGCTGGAGCAAGTTATATTCTCTCCACCAGAGAGCGCAAGTATCACCAGAGCTGATGGTGCTAGAATGGAGAGATTGCTGTACTCGGAAGCAGTATTGTGAGCTGCCTTCCTCAAAGACGGCACTCTAAAGACATGATGGGCCATTCCAGCTACATGAAGTTTCTTGCCTATGGGCTAATTCAGGCTCAGAGTTAACATTGTGCCCAAATGGTTAAGGCTTCCCATGTCCAAGATTAAGCTGAAGAATCTCCTGACAAGGAACCACTGTAGAGATTCCTGCCTCTCCTTCTGAATCGTGGGTTCCAGCCCAGGAGATGCTGACTTCCCAGCGATGTGTGCTTCCCCCATGCAGTACACACACTCGTATGCCCCTCAGACACATGCTTGAGGACATTAAGACCAACTGGCTTTGGGAATGTTGGGCATCAGAAAGAAGAAAGGACTTAGTAAGTAGTGAAAGAGATCATCGAGTTTTAGACTGAGAGCAAAGGCATTTCATGCAATGTTCTAGGAAACTAATAGCAAGAGTGAAATAAAATACAGGCTTGTGAAAAATCTCGGAACCCACACCTTCCTCTATAACAGTGAAAAAGCTCCAGCTCAGCTAGACAGCTAAGAAAATCCAAGGGTATGTACCAAGTTTTGTGTTGTATGTCATCCCAGAGCACACTCCCATGGGTACTGCGCTAAGGCTAAAACACTTTGAGTCTGGAGCACATGGGTACAGGCTCACTCACAACATGGTTATATAAATCCTGCCAGTTACTTGAAGGAGAATGCAGTGTGTTATGGCGCCGGCAAAGGGTAGAAAGCTTTTAATTCCTCAGGCATGAGTTCATGTTATGTTCAACCGTGTTGACTATATGTTATTATAATAGGTGTTAACTTACAACTAATGCTCTTGCATTTTCTTAGACAACTGCCTGCGCTGCAGAAACCATTGGGATTAACTGGCATCCTCCCTGGCAGTGCCAACAGGGAGCCAAGGATTGAAGAGTCTGGAGATGCACCTCATCTCTCCACTCTCCAATGTCTGTTAGGCAGAAACCATGCTGTTTTAATGAAGGAAATACTGGAGAAGACAGCTTTTAGACAAAAGTATATTATAATATGCCTCTGACCTGACAAGGAACTTTCTCCAAACTCAGCAATTGCCATGTAACAGAGCCATATTTAAGCACACTCACATGCATTTTTATATACATATGTACCTATATATATATACACAGAGGGTTCACCTTCTGTGTGGTGCTTTTGAGTCAGGCTGTTCAGGTGGGTATGATGTTGCAGTCTTTTGTTTCTGGCTCCTCCTAGTGCCTGTACACAGTGTTAGATGCATGTAATAGATTATAGGATCATCTCCATAAAATGAAGGTTCTATGTGGTTCTCCCTCTTAAGCATTGTAGTAATACTTGCTAATAAACAACCTAATTTCAAATCTCATTTTTAATATCAGTGATTCTTCTCCAGACTTATTCAGAGGGACAGTTTTGTATTTTTAGAGTTTTTTTCTCATGCTTTTAAAAAAATGCATTTACATGCATTTACGTGCCTCAGCCAAATTTCCCTGAAACAAGTAATCTGAATGCAAGTTAACAAAACTCAGTTTCCTTCTTGTGGCATTTGGCTGCTCAGTTGATTGATGAGTGGAGAAGAGGCAGCAGCAAACAGCAGCTGCCTTGTTAATCACAGCCCTGGGCTGCCACGCAGAGAGGAGGTCTTTACCTTTCCCCATGGGTGGGAGCACCTGTGTCTGTTCTGACATTAACTGGCCTCCATGCAGGGTGCCCCACAAAGGGAGATGTACATGAAGCCAAGGACTAGCCAGCTGAGGAAGGAGTTAAGTAGGATGGTGGTCAATAGAACTGTATTTACTGTTCTATAGATTTTCCTCTGCTTTTAGAACCCCTTCTTTTTAGGACTCACAGGTGCAGGTGGTGGAGAAACTGCAAATGTATCTCCACAGGTACAGTTGCCACCCCTGTGGCAAAGCCCTCGGGATGCGCAGTTTTCAAAGCCCATTCCAAGAGGACCAAAGCTTCCACTAATATTACCCTGCAGGGGGAATATTATTAAACAATCTTTTAGGAAATTTTTCTTCCTTTAAACTCTTTCATGGACTTTATGGCATAGAGGAACAGATGCAGTTTCTTGACAACCAAAAAGAGTTAGAAGGTGACAAAGCCCAGGGACTCCTAGCTCTTCATTAGGGAAGAAAGGAAAAAGCAGGAACCAGAGCCGTATTCATCATAAATGACACCTTAAACAGAGGTTGATCTTTTTTTCTGGTTTTTGGTACGGCCACCGCGTGCTCTCCTGTATGTCTTATGTTCTTCTGCTGTTGTCATCTTACTCTCTCCCACCTCTTCTTCTGGCTCGTTGCCCTTTGTTCCTCCAGGCACCTGTCTGTGGAGCCTGCAGATCTCAGCATGCATTATTGCTTCCAGCAGCAGCATCTCCAGGTGTTAGTAATTCCAGCAGGTCATGCTGCTTCATCACTGCCTCATTTTTAACACCAGTACACGTCACTGGAGAGATACATGTTGCTGGATGAGAACCTGTGCCCTAAAATATCAGCTTAAGCTAACAATTACAACCAGGGCTCCACAACATCAAAGAACTGTGTCCATCCTAGGTCCTGGACTGACAAGACATTAGGAAATTGTTAAGGGTTGTATCAAAACTGCAGAGGCAACTGAAGGCAAATCCTTTGTTAAATGAAACTGGCTTTGCATTTGATGTACTTTTTCAACACATGTAAAATTAAAATGAAAGAGAAATAGAAGTTGTGTATGTTGCTTCATGGCAGCCAGCACATTGAAAATTTCTATTGCCAGAGTATTTCACAACTGGAAATAGAAATATTATCCATATAGGTCTAATAGTAAAAACTACCCTGTTAGTGTTTGTGCATTAAAAAAAGAAGTGATAACTGGAAACATTCTATGAATGGAAAAGTAAGTAAAAGTTACTGCGTTTGTTTGCAGAGCAACTGTCTTAGAAGCGGACGGCTGGAATTAGAACAAAAAATAACCATGAGAACAGGCACAATACTCACGGTGTTATAAGTAACTTCTTACCATTTTGGTTTGCTACTTGACTTTTATGTCAAACATAGGTTTAATAGTCTCTAGAACAGACATTTTCTGGAAAGCATTTAAGCAAATATTAGACTGCTCTGAAACAGTAACAGAGAGAGGACTGTGCGTAGATCTTAACTGGATGCAGAAAGAGATGGAGGAGTTCCTTATGCTGAAAGGAGAAAGAGGGAACCAAACCTGTGGTGATTTACCACTCTGAAGGAGTCAGAGTGCAGCTCTCCCCCTCTCTTTACCTTTTCCACAGCTCACCTAACTTTTGATGTGCAGGGATACTCCACAGACAGACAGGCCAGGAGCCCTTTATCCATTTTCAAAGAGATTTAAGGAGCATCAAAGGCCCAAATCCTTTTCAGCTTGGAGTGCCCTTTCAACCCGTGTTTCTGACCATTTGGTGGACTTGGTACTTCAGCTCTGCCATATGTTTCACCTGACCTATGGCTTACTCTGACAAGATGCTACACAGGCACGCAGTGCCAAGTGCTGGGAAATAACTGTTCAGTACATGCTCTTGCTGCCAATCTTACCCTTCCCACGACGACCATTCTTTGCTACCCAGTCAGTGATTTTTATGAAACTTGTTGGAGATTAACTCTTGAGACCTTGTCTCCTCTATTAAATGTGAGTGAAACTGGTCAATGCAGATATTAAAAATGGCAAAGGACAGCAAATGCACAGTCCAAGAAGTTGAGAAAACTGGCCTGACAGTATTCAAAGATAGGTCTCATCTACTTTGAAGAGAAGAGCCTAGTAAACGCTGTTCCCAAAAGACGAAGAGATCATTTTCTGCATCATAGGAATCCACACACTACATTCCCACACTGGGGTTTTTGAAGAAGGAAATGCACACAGCAAAACTGCTTTCGATGAGAACACTGTAAATCACCATAAACATTCCTGACTGTGTATTTTGAAACATCTGGTTCAATCCAGTTTTAGATGAAAGAGATAATCAGTTGATGTAACCTTGCTTCCACAAAGTCTCATTTTAATCACTGATTGCATAGGAAGCAGAATTTGGGCTGTGCTCAAGTTTTTAAGAGATTGTCTAGAGCAGCTGGTTTTCTTGTATATTCCAGTAAAAGATTCAATGGGGCACTTACTAAAACAAACAAAAAGCCATTATTTTAGTAATGTAAAAACTATAATTTACATCCAACAAATAGATCAAAAGATGTTCTTTTATAAACAAAATTCCCACCCCACGAACACAACAGTATGTACAACAACATCACACTTTGCCAAGAGATTCCAGTATAAGACACAGCAATTCAAAAGAAACAAAGTGTAAGTTTATTGGACTCCAACATTTCTTAGTCAAGATCTAAGTAAAGAAAACACACAGTAGAAAAAGTTGTACAAAGCAGCAAGGGATTTACATTACATTAAAGAAAAAGTTACCCTAAGCTATTAAGTCTCGGTCCTAAAAAAAAGTAAAAACCCATTCTTAATTAAAATTCAACACTGGTGTATTGAACTGATATACAATGACTATAATGTACACAGGATTATAAAACCAGCTTCTTTTGTCTTACCTCTATAATCCTTTAAAATGACAGATGATTTTGTGTAACTAATTGGAAAATTCCATAGCAAATATATTGGATAATTCCAGTTTCTAGAAACTGTAGGAAACTATTCCCCTGTACCCAAGCACTAAAAGTGATCCCATTTTCCTGCTTTTTAAAAAGGGACACTGTCAAGAATAAGCCTTAAAATGTGTACTTTGTATGTACTTTGCAAAAAGATAGTTTGCTCTGGTTTTATGTACTTTTAATTAAAAAGATGCTGCTGCAGTAGTGGGAAGCTTGTGTCTTCAAAAGGAAATGTTTATTGTTGAGAAAACAGAAAAAGAAAAGTGCATTGAGTCCTTTATTCTGGAACCATGAGAAAAAAAGCAATGTGAAAAATAAGCTCAGCCCACAGAATTCTGATACATTTTTCAGACATCCTCACAACAGCTGAGGATGCCCTTAACAGGCATTTTCATGCCCAAGCAGCTCAAATGTTATGAGTCAATTCATGTTTTTAAGTTCTTTGATTTTATTAATATCAAGTATTCTTAATACAGATAAGTACATTTATGTATACAACCTTTCTCTTGATAGTGTCCCTTTATGTACAACAGTTATAGTACAGTTTTTCACAAGTCATTTTAAATAAACAAGAATCAATGACATTAAAAAATACTATCAGGCTGTGTTCAACAACAACAAAAGAAACATTTTAACACTGATTCATTAACAGCAACATTAAAAAAAAAACCCCAGACCCTAAGCTTGCGTTGATTTTTATCTAAATCTTCTGGTAGGAAAATGTAAACAATTTTATTGAACAGTATAGGCACATGCCAGATTACAGGCTCATGCCATATATTTGCACCCTCAGTGTTAGTGCCAAGAAGGTAGGCATAGTCTGTCCTTACCCCATGTGAGGAACTTCTAGTTTTATCACTGGAAGCTTGGAACAAAAACAGAGTACATGTAGCTTTAGACCAAACCTGCATGTCCTACTTGAGGGAAAACAAACCAAACATCAGACAGAAAATCTACTGGATGTCACTAGAAGGCCTGTCTAAATAGGAAATGCGGGTACAAGTCTTACAGCTGTGTTTTGGTTCATGGATAAGGCTACATTTCCATTCTGAAATACACAAGACAAACTCTAGTGTCAACCCACTGCTTCAGCAGGTTATCTGCTCGATTGACCATCACAGGATGTTTCACTCCCCCTTACCAAAAGAAAAACAAAAAAAAAACAAAACAAAACAAAAAAAGCACAGATACAAGAAAGAAGTACAGACCGTATTATTACTGATTCATGTCCTTCGTTTTTGTAAAACAACAGATTCATGCCCTAGCTGTATACGCAGTTTTTACGTAGAGGAAAACTCATTTTAACTTTTGATTAGGACTTAAAAAAAAAACCCTGTATGTATTTTTCTGCCGTTGCTCACTTTCAATGATTGATCATGGTCCCAATTTAGCAAAGAACTTAAGCACATGTTTAAAAAAAATTAAGACTGATCTCAATGGAACTTAACCATTGGCTTAGACGCTTTGCCAACACAGTGCCTGAAAGGAAAAAAAGTCCCAAAATGAAATACATTTCATGGCTCAACCCTGCTCCTCTTAAATACTATGGAAGTTTCCACTGTACTTCCACTGAAGCAGGATAGTTCTCTGAGATTTATCTGACAGATTATAAAAATAGCAAAAAAAAAAAAGAATTAAAGATTCTAATCTATATATTAAAACATCTGCACATTTCCGTCACAAATTCTAAGAAAAATCAAAACCCTTTTTATATTTAACAAGATCTCTAACTTTGCATCACTTCAGTACACAGCTACAAAATTAAACAAAATATGATGAAGACAGGTTCTTGTATCAATAAATTTGCCGTTTATTTTGGCTGTGGCCAAACTAGACACTCTTCAAAAGACCTTTATTTATAAACAAGCAACTAACATTTTTTCCATAATTTAACTTTTTAAACATATATTAAAGTTATATAAGTGGAAGCATATTTATTCTGTATCCTCCAAAATAAACACTTCTATCAAGGGCTTTTTAAGATACTGTATAAAAGCTAATAGAAAACCAGAACTGCTATATAAACATCTCATATTTAAACTCCAGAGATCCTGAATTCCTTTACTAAACAACAGGAACTGAATTTAATAAAAAAACCACAGAACACACTCAAAGTTAAAAACAAAACTTAAACCCCCCCCAAACCTAAAGAAAAACTTAAAAGGAGGCTGTTTAGACCAAAAATATTTTATGGATTTTTTAACAATACGTAGTATACTAGGAAAAAGGTCAAAGTTTCTTCAAGGATGTTGCACAAGCTTTTGATTTAAACTGTGTGTAATTTATCATCTTATCACATAGCAGAATCCCAGTTGAAAGTTAGATGACTTATGACATAGCTGAACTAGTTGCCATCTTCTTTTAGAAAGCACACTGATTTTTAAAAGGTTACATATAAACTTCCAGACTGTTGTGTAGAATATCATTGGTGAAAATTTAGAAACCATTTTACAAAAACATTTTAATATTTTATACGCATAGATTTCTTAAATACATTTAAAAGGTACTTAGCAGAGCTTTATGATTTTCTGATTTTGTTAAAACAGGCTAAGTGCAATAATAATTTTATTTTGAAATTGTTTCTGGTAAGAAAGAAATTTAGTCTCATCAGGTGGAATAAAAAAGTCAGTAACTAGAAATGTCACTATTAAACAAGTACCTTGTTTTAATTGCAATGTCACCAAAAGAGTTCTAACAGATTAGCATAATCATATTCAGATAGAATTTGCCTAAAAGACGACAAAACAGGACAACACTCTACTATTATAAGTGTTTAGTAACAATTTTAGATTTTAATCAAAAATGAAACAGAAGAGGCTTGAAAATAACACTGCAATTTTTGGTAGCTAAAAAACAGTCAGGGGTCCATACTGTGCCAGTTCTTTTAAACTTAACTTACAGGAAAAAGAATCAAAAAAACCTCACACCTGTTGGAAAGAAATGGTGGCACACTTGGGCTTTGATTGAGAAAAATGTACTCCTGTGTGTGCCTAAGGATGCCCATCCTCAGATTCTTAGGAGTTACAAACTTGTGCTTAATTTTGCTAAATCTTGGTGTCAGCTTGCAATTCTTTACACTTTTGAGTTTGGGATGCTGAAAAAAAAATTCATGGTTACATACAGAATTAAAGCCTCACTCCTGCTCCCCTTGACACTGGTGACCAAACTCCTGTTGCTTTCAGCAAACACAGACTGGGCTCTGACTAGGTAGTGTGGAATGCAATTCCCCCCCTCCAACCAGCACAGGGTGAAGTTGGTCAGGATCATAAATACTGTTTGCATAATTTACGTTCACTTTAATCCATCACCACTCCATTAAGTTTAAATTCTAGCAGAAGAATTTTTCACTGTTATTTACCACCTACTTCTGGGTAAATATTTCTTTTACTAACAGAATTATTTTGGACCCTTACTATAGCTTCTGGTAAGTACATATGATCCTACTTACACTAAATGCTCCAGTTGTGATTTGAGGTAAAATAATGGAACTGCACAGAATATCTGCAGCCCATTACTACCACGATTTTCAACAGATTAGAAAATTGCAACACAGTATCACAAATTATAGAAAGCGGCAGAAAGAAATATTCTAGGCATTGTATTCATAAAATGCAGTGATTGTAGTGTGATGTTTTTTCCTCTGCTTTGAGCTGGATATGTATGCTTAATACAAATCTCAAATACATACTTCTCCATTTATACAGGTGTCTATATAAATATTTACATTTTTAGTTTTTGTTAAAACATATCTTTGTACTCGTGGCCAAGCTTATTACTGTGTGTAGGAACACAACTCATCTTCTGTCCCTTCATGAGCTCTCTTTTTTTAATTTAATAGTTATACATTCCTTTGTAGTTAGAATTACAAACAGTTGTACAAATAGTGGAAACAAAATTATGAAACTTGTCTGACATCCATTCAGTGTTAGTCCATATTATAAACAGTACCATTTGCATTATGATGGCTGTTAATACAATGACTTTCGCTACCAAAGTATCTATAGTAAGTTAGTCTTTGGGACATTATATATAGCAAAGTACCCCCTCCCCAAATTTTCCTTAGAAACTTATAATTAAATGGCTGAAAGCAGGCTTGCTGCTACTTTTTATATAAAATCTTAGTAATAATATTGCTGACTTTAGATTCTATTTTAGTTTGCACAAGTTCCATATAACAATAAAACAATTCTATGTTCCCTTAAAATATCAAACATTTGTATCCAATAACATCAGGATTACTCAAACTTGAGGTTTATTTGTTATTGCTAAAGGCTTCTAAGACCTAAATCAATACAGCAAGACACTCCATCCACTTCCTCCCTAACTGCAAGTGCATGGCAACTATTTATATGGAGCTTGTGTGTTGGTTTCTTTAAAAAAAAAATAATGAAGTTGGTTACAGTATTTCACTACTATAAACTCACAGTTAGAATCCAAACTGTTGTTGCTCTTTCATTTAATATATAACTTTATATATAATACACACGCACACACCAACATCACAGGATGAAGATCCATGCATACAATCCAGATGTGATCGTACTTCAGTGTTAAATGAATAAAATTTATTCTGTTACTATTAGATCCCAGACCACAGTATTTTAAATTACTCTGCTTTCTATCTACTAAGAAAGTTAGTTTACCTTAATCTTCAAATCCAAGCAGCATCACAAATTCCATATTTTTTGTCGTCATCTTTGTTGTTTTGATCCTCTTAGATTTCTAGTTTATATGGCATACATCTGAGATCCTGCAGCCTCCATTGAACCAGCTTTTTAAGGTATCTGTTAAAGCTAATTGTGTGTCTGTTCATGGCTCCAAAGACTAAAAGCTGTTTTGAAAGTCCTATGACAGAGTTTACACATGTATTGTCTTTTGAATGTGATTGCTGAGAGTGGTGGAGCATGATAGAAGAGTGTATCTGACTCCTGTGGTACAAATAATTTTTCAGTAGTAGTGGAGCTTTCAGACAAGCCTGTTGGACTATCAGGCTCCAAAGGCTGGATTTTGGGGAGGGGTGGGGGTGGAGGTAAGGGTGGTGGTGATGGGGAATTAGCTGGTGGACACATCTCAGGCTCCTTATTTGTGGACTCCTCTGCAGCCTGTGACATGTGAGACTGGAAGTGACTCCACAGACGGAAATTGGTTCGGAAGGCCTTGTTACACACATGACAAATAAATGGCTTCACAGAGCATAAAAGCTCTTGGTGACGCTCCAGTTGTTTGCGTGCAGTGAAAATCTTCCCACACTTTTCACAGGGCCACAAACCAGCATCTTTGTTGGAGACTACTTCCTTAGGTTCTCTGCTTGTTTCAGTGACCTCATCCTCAATATCATCGGCAGGCTCTTCTTTGATCTGAATTTTAAACTGTTTGGAAACACTTAAGTCTTCAGGAAGGCAGGAGGAATCTTCAGAATCAAAATTTATTTGTTCTGATGAATCACTGAAGACACCATCTTCCTTTGCAGCAACAAAATTGTTCATTTTACTGGATTCTGACTGAGGAGGCAATCTTGACGAACTAGTTACTTCTCCATTGTGATCCAGGATAGGTAAAGAAAAGTTCTCTGATGGAGCCATTGTGTTTTGATTGTGAACTTCAACTTGATGACGCCAAATACTGAAGGATGATTTAAAGGTACGCATACACTCAAGACAAGTAAGCTTTTTGTATTCACACTTGCTTTCATGCTCATGCTTCAGCTCTGGAGAAGAAAATCTAAGGCTGCAGTAAGGACAGACAGTAGCGTTTCTACAGAGTCGCTCATGATTTCCCTGTTCAATAAGAGAAGAGAGCTTAGCATTGCAGAGACGGCACTGATAAACCTCTTTGTTTTCTACTGGACTTTCAATATGAATATGATCTTTCTGCTTAGGAGCTTTATTTCCTCCAATTGGTTTCTCCCCTGGATGCATTTTTATGTGCTGTTTAAATTGCGAGAGGAAACGATAAGCTTTCCCACAGTAGGTACAAATATAGGCTCCTTTGGTTCTTGATCTTAAATTCCTTTTGATGACTTGTGCTTGTGAAGCAGATTGTCCCTGAAAACCTTGCTTGCCACGTCTTAGTTTAACTATTAGAGCTTTTTTAATTTCTCTCTCTCTCACTATATCGATCAGTTTTCTTTGGAATTTTTCATCCAAAACAGCATGTGAACTGGAAGCAGGTGAGGGATTCTTCACAATTCCATGTTGTGTCTGGCAGTGCGTCCACACTTTGAAATTTGTGTGAAATCTCTTGTGGCATATGTCACAAGCATAGGGCTTCTCTGGATTATGATACATGTTAACATGACGATGAAGACCTGCTGTTGATCTGAAAATTTTAAGGCAGTGCTTGCATTTAAATTTTTTATTTGGTCTTGCTTCTTCCATCTCACTGTATTCATCTTTACTGACATCAGAATCGGGAAAATCAGCATCAAGGTGCGTAGGGCTTGAGCCTTCCTCAAAGTTATCTTCTGACCCAGGAGAACCCTGCTCATCTGCCTTCAGTTTCTTAAATGGCAGTCTTCTGTCAGCTTGAAATCTCCTTTTTGCTGGAAGTCTACTTGGTTCCTTATGATCATCCTCAGTTTTAAAAGGAAAATCTTTATTTGTTGATGCTGAAGCATCACCCACTGTAACTCTTATTATTTCGGCAGGATCTGAAAGTGGACTGCTAGGTTCAGTTTTTATTCGCACCTCTGTGAGAGGGGAAGCAACCTCCCTATCAGTTGACTGAGAGGCACTGAAAGACCTAAGGCGATGTGGGTATATTACCTGTGGTTTTTCATCTAAGACTAACTTCTCTGATGACTCTTTCAAGGATGACTTCTGAGATAAAACATTAAATGTCTTCTGGGAATCATTAGTTCCTGGGGAGGAGGATGATGATACCTGTGAAGGTTTTAGGTCAACAGAAGGTGAGTAAATAGGAACCTGGCTGTCCATGGACAGCGACCTTCGAAGGAGACTTTTTACAAGCGGCCCACTTCTGTCAATACTTTGGTTTTCTGGACCAGATCCACTAGATGGGATGACTAGCCCTAACTTTGAGTAGTATAGCAAATTCCTGTCTTCACCTTGGCCATTTCCTTTTCCTGCCTCTCGCAATAAAAATGTAGATTCTGATGCGCCACGCAGAGACAAGACTGGTGGACGCAGTCTTTTTAATGACATCTCTGTGGCCTTTCCTCTTAAAAGCTGACTACTGCTTCCTGGTTCATCACTTGCAATCTCTTTCTCTGCTAAAGGCATTTGAGGCAGTACTGTGTTCCTTTTCACTAAGCCACCTCTGTTCTGATCCTCCACAGTCACAGAAGTTTCATGAACCTTGGTATAGCTCACAGGGCTTTCTTTCAGCCATCTCCTTTCAGTCAGTGATAAGTTGTGAAGGGTTTCAGTTGGTTTTGTTACTTGTGGTCTACTGCTAGTTTTGACAGCAACAGAGGGTGAAGGTTTAGAAGTATGGCTTAAATCATGTTGTGTTTGATTTATACTTTTTGCTTGTGCTTCAGTTCTGTTCTGACAGACAATGACACTTCTCTTCTGAGAACTACTTTCATCTTCATCTTGATACAGTATTTTCTTAATAGGGCAAGCTGGGAAAGGAGCTTGAGGACTCTTAGAAACAATGTTTGTGAGAAAGGATATTCCAAGACTGTAGCCCAGTTCTTGCACAGCTGCAAGATTGCCTTTCTCAATGAACAAAGATGAAGAATAAATGTAGTTTAACACATTATCAAAAGCATCTGGCTCACAAAAGTCAAGTTGAAACACTGACTGAGACTTATTCTCCTTATTCGTGAACAGGGTCTGGAAGTATTCACTGCTGGCAGCCAGAACGTTTTTATGAGCTCGAAATTTCTGATCTCCTACTATAAGAACAACATCACACAGCTGTCCCTTTAGACGCTCCTCATTCAGCGCGCTTAGAAGTGAAATGGCATGTGCTGGATTTATGTAATGCAAGAGCCCCTCCATGATTCTGACGTTTCTGAAAAAAAACAACAACAACAAGTTACAGGTTGCCTTACGTGAACTGTTGTTAGAGATAAACACACCTAATCCCTCTGTACTTCATAAACTGGCTACACTACCACCAACAGTGCTGAAGAAAACAGCTTGTCTGGAGGAAAGGTATGGGAATTAAAACAACACTGTTAGCTCAAATAGATGCACAGGCATAAGAAGAACTAGCTCATGTGCCCACTTTCAAAGACACTGTTAATTGCTGGTCTTACACCAAGAATATTACACCTAACTAATGGGGGGTACAGGACTGTGTTCTCTTCCTGCAATACACCTGTACACATGAAGAAACAGTTCAACCACTTCACTCTTGATCATCTTTTTCTCAGATTTACCTTTATGAAGATCTATCTTGACAACTGCATTGATAAACTCTTGAATCAGATATCTAAAGCTTAGTTATGCCAAGCCACCTTTCTGAGGCTAAGCAACCCTGACGATCTCCTGCTGACTAAACAAATTTGGGGTTTTTTTTGTCATTTTTTAATAGGATGATGAAAAGGGCATTAATACTGGGAAAGGAGAAGGAAGCAGGATTATTGTCTATAATCTAGATTAATTCATCATGTTTGCTTATGCTTAATAAGTCTTGTTAATATATACTTCTATCTATCAAATATGTGTCACTTACAACTGCACTGACAGGATCTGGTTTCTTGGAAATGTCACAATTATAATTGAAGTATCCCTGCATTGCTTTGTTTTAGCTTAAAAGCGGTCAGGGAACTGAACTCCCCATTTTACTCATCAGCATAAGAGCACTTTATGCCCAGAACCCATATACTTGAGGAACAGTTACCCTCGGATGCATCCAAGAGTACAATAAGCACAAATTAAACTGCAGTCCAGAAATCTCCATGTTCCACATGCTTCAAAACACAGCCCACTCCACACTGCAGGATGTCTCAATAACTCAATAGACTGCTCCTGATTAGATGTTAACAAAAGAAGAGAATCAGGTTTTAAGTTAGTTTAAACAAAGAGCTTCTGTGGCATGAACTGGAATTTATATATCTGTGCACAAGCACACACAGAGGGAAATCAACAATATCCATTTTTTTTTTTTTTATGGACACTCCTACAACTCTATTCAAGTTAACCAGTAAGAATTTTACACTACCTTCCTCCATGGAGGTAGTAAAACAAGTCAATGATGTGTCTGTTAAAAGCAATTCTCCTATTTTTACAACTGATTTGAGAAACTACTCTTTAGTTTATAATTTATACATGATGTATACTACTACAACAAAAAGGTTTCACTATTCATCAGCTTACAAGCAAAACTGAAAAGTTTATCAAAATAAAAAACAATATTAAGCTATAACCCAATGATTAATAAATGAGGGTGCTAAATCTCACAACTAATAGATATAAATAAGTGGAAATAAATAATATAATAAAATCTAAATTGGTATTATTGAGAAATGACTTAAAGGGTGTCACACACAGTGTCTCAGGGCATTGATCATATCATAGGCCTGAGCTACCACTTCTACATCTGAAACTACCAAATGAGTTAATAGTGTCACGGCAACAGCAAAAGCAGAATTCTGTTTCCTCACCAGATCTGTCTTTACTGATTATTGCAGGATCTTGCAATACCATTTTACAAACACTAATTTATCCTTAATTAACCTCAGACAGTTATAATGCATACCCCCCCCAATACCTCCATATAAAAAGATCTGAGCAGTCAAGCTTCTATGAATTTGAGAAACCAATCTGTTTTCTTTTGCTTTCTATGTTTTGCTTAAAAGTATTGTTGGGGGCTGTGTCTGTGTGCATGTGCCACCTGTCTCCTTTGTGGATGCCACTGCAATTTACAGTGGTGGAGTCTGGCACTAATCCGCTCTCATGGTCTGAGCACCCATTAACACTTGGGAGTGTTATTAG
>NW_010521391.1:0-8374 GCF_000687285.1 Phaethon lepturus | reverse complement strand
AGGAATGCATCTTTTCCTTTAGTTTCATCTGAAAGAAATTGAGTTTGCAAACACAAATGATTCATCTGGGATGCAAGTTGCAGCATGGTATATGGAGGTAACAGGTCAACAGTGTGCTTATGAAGGAAGCTTTAACTGAAACAGTATTGTAGAGACACTCAATAGAAGTTGCTGCAGAACCCATACTTCAAGGACACAGGGTGGGAAAGAAGTATATTAGTCAAATGTTTTGAAATATTTTCAAATCTTTCCTTTTAATCTGCTTTATCCAGGCCTTGTGTTTTGTGTAAGACACTCACAGAATAAACACCATATAATTACTATGTCTTCCTTTGTCCACTGTAACACAGTAATGCTGTTAGTAGAGACAGGTGTAAAATCTACACGTCTAAAGCAGAACCCAATAGTCACCCACCTTCTTTCCACATTCTCCTTTTTTATTCATAGGACACCTTCAATATATTTCATTAAAGAATTCAGAGATAGGTATCCCACTACAATCCTCCCTTTCATTCTCAGAGCACAGTCTCTTCTTTGCAGTGAAGGAGTCAGAGCTCTCAGGTGCAATGTAACTCTGTCACTTTAATAGTAACCAAGGCTGCAACATACACAAACGGCAAGAAACCAAATTAAGCCTCCAATGGCAGCTTTAATCCTGGTATTTCCTAATTCCAGTGCTTGACTTTCAGCTTAATAGCCTTTAAACACAACAGTCAGAAATAAAACAAGCTATGATATCTTAAGAAACAAAACCAGAACTGATTTGCGGAACCATTTTAAGACACTTACACAGTTCATCTGACAGCCTGAAGCACTTCGATGTAAAAAAACCCTCAAAGATTACCAAAGTAAATGTACTATTTATTTAAATTTCACTACATGAACACTTTTCAGGAGCAAAGTTGATTGCTTTCTTTTGTTCATCTTATCTGCACACTGCAGTTCACTCCTCCTTCAGCTGTGCCAGTACAAATATTTGCAGGCCTGTATTACAGAGCAGAACAGACAATAAATAAAAAACCAAATAATACTTCTTTTCAAATGCGGTCAATTTTTATATTAAATCACAATCTCGAGAATGATTGCACTTGGCATAACTGAAGAGGCAGCAAATGGTGGCAGCGGAGCAGCTATGGGAAGACAACTCCTTACAACAGTTTGTCATCAAAGCCAATGCTTGGCTGCCTGCACTCAGCCCTGACACAAAAGGTGTGCCTAGCTCTTGTGTAGATAACAGAACTATGGCAGACTCTTGTAATATTAGATTTTGATTCCAGGTGTTCGAGGACTCATATTTGCTCAAGTGAACATTATTTTGCCATCAACTACCTAACCTTTTTCCTCCAGATAATCTGCTTCTATTCTCTCCAACCATTTCTTCCAGCCATCATCACTACTGACTGGAAACAAAATTCTTTCCTCTTTTCTTCCACGATGTTCGGGTGACATCAAGACAACAGTAGGAGCATATCAGAAAACCTCCTGTTGTCTGTGTTCAGGTGCCACATGCTATAGCAGCTGCTAGTCCTCAGGAAGAACAGTGACAGGAAGACTCCGGACCCAGGAAGGGCAAGTTGCAGCAGGAGCACCTACAGCCTTCCTTCAGGAAGGCTGTCAACCTCCAACAGCCCTCTACTGATCTCAGCAAACTAGATTTCAGAAACCTAAGTACCATACTTGATACAAGATTATTTTATTTTTTGAACAAGGATAGAAAAATATACTTCTATTTCAAAATTACTGTCTGCAAAAAGGAAATCTCTACTCAGGAAAGCTCTCCACAAGGAAAGGGTGAAAAGCTTAATCGTTGGTCCAACAGTTTATTCATCTTCAACAGCCACCTGCCTTTGAAGTGGTAGTTCCCCTTCCCTTCCTCTGCAAGAAGGGCACTCTCACACCTCCTCCTCCCCGCCTTGTGGTACCCTCCTCTTCCTCTCACGAGCTCTGCTGCTCATTTGACCTCCCAGTAAGTTGATTCAGCTCCCTAAAATAAAGCAGGAAGCAAAAGCAAACAACCAAAAATCAACCCAGCTTTTTATATCTGTTTGCTATTTTATAGCTTAGGAGCTTAATCAGCTCACTGGGAGGACAGGTGAGCATCAGAGTTACAGCAAGAGAAGCCATGAAACTACCTATTCTTTCGTCAGCAAGCTGTTCGTTCAGCTTTGCCCACATGAAACTTCACCTTCATAAATGAAGTTACTGATGCTGCAACTTTCCAAATAGAATCAGGCAGATATTCGTGTGAACAATTTCAGCATAACAGTTTACTCTTGCAAATACACAAGCAACTAAAATAAGATGCTGATGTTGCCTGCTAACTGCCATTATAACAACATAGCTGTCAGCTAAAGCTGTGTTAGTAGCACGTTGGGGGTGGCTATGGGAAAGTCGGTATTCCAAAACACATCATGAGATGCAATGTTGCAGCAAGGAGGCACCAGGGCTGTGAGAGACTGCAGTTAGAGGCAGAGGAATACAAGGAAGGAGGAGGAAACACACACAGAGGAGAGGGACAAAGGAGACTGAACAGGGGGCTTAACAGGGAAAACATACCTAAAAAGTGTGGTGGGGGCAAACCCACTAAAAAAAACCCCAAAAACATGGATTCTAAGACTCAGCCAAGAAATACAAGCAACTTCCTGGGGTATCCTCAGGTAAATGCAGGAACGTTGTGCTCAGTTGTGAGTGCTTTGCAGAGGATTTGATGGCTCTGACAATTAATGTGCTGTTTCAGACACAAGGCAGGAAAAAAGTCCCATTACTCATCAAGAGTCCAAATGCGAAAGAAACCTACACTTCTTAAACTTTCACTCAAGGAGCCTATGCTGGATTTTATTATTTGAGTTTGACAACAGTTTATCAAATGCCTCTTCTCCCATCAATAGCCTTTGCAACATAGACACTCTCCTACAGTCCATATATATTTACACACACACATCCCCCTACACTACCCCAAAAGCTATATGTAAAAGCTCCAAACCTGCAGAGCAAGATTGTTTGCAGTTCTATGATCTTTTTCAAACTAAATATTTGAGTAATCTCTTGCTTCAAGTTCAGGGAGTCTGTCTTGTTGGGTTTAACAAAATGTGATTTCGACTACTGTTGCTGTTTTCCATTGCAGACAATACTGCAAACTTTCTCCATGAAGACAAACGTTTTTCATTTCTAATAGGTCAGCAGCAAGGAGAGACTCACTGGTATGAAGACAGGCATAAAATCAGCTAAAAACCCATACTTGCCAGTGTGTGAAATTGATGTATGAATTTCCAACTCTTTATCTTCCACATATATAGAAGCAGAATTTTGGGGAGAGGAAAAGAAAAAATTCTCTAATATTGTGCAGTCTCTCTATTTTGCCTTCCACTAGAAACAAATAATTAGCAGTTATCCTGATAGAGACTAGAAATTCTCTTTGACGTCAGTGGCTACTTTTCACATCCAGAGCATACCCACAGCGCCAACTGACACTCAAGATCGCTCCTCCCGACTTGCAGCAAACTACAAAATGCCTGAGCAACACCACAAAGCTCCGCTTGTCCTTCTCAT
Organism: Phaethon lepturus; assembly: GCF_000687285.1. Lineage (NCBI taxonomy): Eukaryota > Metazoa > Chordata > Aves > Phaethontiformes > Phaethontidae > Phaethon > Phaethon lepturus. The sequence continues at coordinate 4,825 of NW_010521391.1, read as the reverse complement.
TCTTGTTTACAAACAAGCAGCAGCTAAGGGTGCAATTTCATCTTACTCTCAGTCCAAATCTAACCAGGGATTGCTCCTGCAAGGAGCGGTCCCTGTCTCCTCCCCCACTAGGGAAGGACTTCCCCCACTAAGGAAGGACTAGCTTGCTGTCAGATCAGGAAACTGATCCAGCTCACCATGGGATTGCACAACTACTGGATGTAAGGGAGAGGGCAGGAATGTGCGCTGGCTGTGAGCTTTTCTGATTCTTCTTGAAAGCATTCACAAAGATTAAAACACATCAAACAGTTTGATAAAAGGTCTTTCCTGGCCTCAATGCTTTGACTGAAAGGTGTGTAACGCATCATCCAAATTGCTGTAAGCTAAGTCAAGACACTAAAATGTTTAAAAATACATTTTCCTAAGGAGTTCTTCAGTTTTCATTCTCTTGAGTTTATAACATTGCCATTAAACTCTCTGATGGGACAAGACTGAAAGGCTTTATGGCCATACAGTTTAAACACCCACAAGAACCTCATCCCCAGAAGTACTTCATATGATTTTTTTGGTAAGAGAGGCATGAAATCAAGAAGGGATGACACACACCAAACGTGTACACTTGTACTCTTTCTACAGGTTGACATTATTTTATTGGTAATGCTGAGATATACTTACGAAATTGAATAATATTCAGTCATCTGCTTTACTATATGACCCACCCTTTCTCTAACAGGCCCAATTCACAACAAAATCTTGTCTACATACTGCTTTTCATTTTGCTTGTATACTGAAAACAACAAGCCCTAATTGTGGGTATATTTCTATTAATACAAAGGTGCTTTTTACAGGCATAGTATATTTTAGATAGGAAAAGAAGCCAATTACGCCCATATAAAGTACTTTTCTATCAACAGAATTATGTTTACACTAGGAAAACAAAAGATGGGGGAAAAAGTCATGCATTTAATCTGAAACATGCAGAACTAATATAAAAACTGAGTCTAAAAAATTGCCAATTGAGAAACATGTGATTCAGGGAATGCAGGTATCTTCCACCTACTGAAGGGATCCAAAGAAAACACCATTCAGCCATCATCTCCATTCAGTAGTCATTAATTATGGGCAAGATACTGGGAAGATGATACAGGATACTGTAAAAGGGGAAAGACATCAGCAATTTTACATGAGTTTTACGTAAGAGATTTACAAGGTCATGAATAGCACATGGAAGATTTTCAGCTTACTCAAAGTCCACGTGCATTTGGAGGTAAGCAATGTCTCACAAACTTTAAAAAAAAAAAAATCCTCCTCCATGAACAAGAACACTATGTATTTTTTTCTTTATTCCTCAGAAGTATTTATGAGAAAGGAGCCAGTCCTATTCTTACTGAACTTCCAGGGAATTTGGCCACTGACCTCAACAGCTGAAGGACTGTACTCAGTTATGTCCCGGCACAAAATAAACTAATTCCTTTTGGTTGTGACAGGTAGATCAAGTTGTATCAAACAGTGATTAGAAAACATGTAATTCTGCTGCTTTTCCTTCCACATTTCTTAATTTACTTTAAAAGGATCTTTGCAAGGCGTATTTAGTGTATGTGATACATTATTTTTGAAAAATTCTCGGAAGATACTCACAAATGTATTCAGACCAGAATGCCAAATAGCTCATCCCAAAGTAGCTCTAATGTTTTTTAGCTGGTGGGCACCCACCCCACTGGGACAACTGGTACATTCCCAGTTCCAGTATGTTGTGGTGTCAGGCTTGCTGCAGGCCAATGCAGTGCTGGAGGGAAATCAGCCAGTCAGAGGGATGGGGGAGGTGAGGAGGTGGCAGGGCACTCACTGACCCCAGTATAAGAACTGTCCCTGAGTTAACCACAACTTATCAAAGAGATTACTGAGAATGAATGGCAACCTAAATATTACTCACACTGTTAAGTGCTGATGTAGAAGAAACTGTGGATAAGGAGATTAATGCTCTGAGACAAAAAAGGAAAAAATATTTCTTCCTTTTCTGAAGATACACTTTAATTGCATACAAATTACTATGAAAGGATAAGTTTCACGACATTTTTTTGTAATTATTTGGCCAAAGGATTTTTCATGCCTTTTCATCACAGACGGCATGGAAAGATTTTGCACAACAAACATGTGTTGTTTCACTAAATCTCTGAGGGACAATCCCCTCAACAATCAGGACTAGGCGACTTTCAAACTTTCTTATTTTTCATCGGCTGTAAGATTGCCAAACTGATGGTGGTAGTGGTGGAGGTAGAATGAGTTCAGGAAGGTAGAAGAGTTGCTCAACACTTTCTTTTCTTGTTCATAAAATATGCCTGAACTATTATAGAATAACATAATAAAGTAGCCAATAAGCAATGACAACAGATTTCTTTTTTTTTTTAATTTCACTGCTGAATGAAAGAAAATATAAGAGAACTTCTGTCTTAAATATTATCATTTAGGAAAAAACTGGAAAAAGATTACCATATATAGACTAATACTAAATCTACACCATAAATACTTGGGGAAAGCAACTCCCTCTGCACAGAATATCTATTTTAAAGCAGGGCACACTGCAGTCTTTCCACTGGCAACAAATGATTTTGCTGCCTCTAAAGATTATTTTTTTTTCCCGTCAGAGCATCTCAGATCATTAAATATAGCAGAGTTCATTATGAAACAGCTCACTTGCTCAAAAGTTGAGAATTTCTTTTAATGAGACCCGGAAATAGCTGCAACTGTAGCATGTGAGTCACAGCATAGCACCTCCCAGTGCAGTACAAACCATATGGTGGTTACAGCCCAACTTCCTCTCCCCAGCTCCTCCTTCCTCTACCCGGTTAAGTCTACAGTAGTTTATAAACCATAGTTATCACTATTTTGCAGTTAAAACAACTTTCAAAACCTTGAAAATGGTAAGTGGAAATTACTTGATGTTTTTTATGGTAACTGCTTCCCAGCTACTGAAGTTAAAAAATAAACAACTTCAATATAGTATGAAAGCTCAGGGCTTTCTGTAAAGTTGTCCTTTTAAACCCAAATATTGGCATACCTCTAACTAATTTTAAGGAAAACAGTCAGTCATTACTATGAAGATGTTCACAGCACCAACTATTTAGTTCTCTGTGTACGAGTATTCTCTAGCATCACACACACAAAACACATGAGCTCACAAACCCCAATCTCTTAGTGCTATCAAGCTTCTAGTGATCTGGAGGGTTCTCAGTCTGAGAAACACATTGAATTTGAGTCAGCTGACAGAGTATCACCCTGCCACTTGGAACCTACACAGTAGGAAAAGGAAGCATAAATGTTCACATTTATTACACTTGTGCACCATTAAATGTACAGTGCAAAGAGGACTTCAGGAACTTCTTACAAGCTATTGACTCCTTTTACATTAAATAAGAGTGCTAATGTGTACTAAAGGACAAGTTACCTTAAGCATTAAAAAAGCACCCAACTCATTCTGACTTAAGTCCTATTTTGGATCACAGGGCAGCGTTAAAATTAGTGGAGGAGCAAGAGCACCACTGAGAGCAAGAGAGATGGTCACCTACTCTCAGTTCCGATCCTCAGGGGCATCTTGGCTCCAGCAGGCTCAGGGGAGCTTGGAGCTGGAAAAGCCCCTGATAAATCCTGGTCTGGCACACACTGCTGAGGCTGAAAACTCTAGAGGACTCTCTGCGAGCCCCTACAGAGAACATGCAAGTGACAGTTCTTTAAATGGTCACAATCCAGTCAGGTTGGGTGGGTTTTCTACAGGTAGAGTAAAACAAATGTTCTTAAGAGATTACAATTTTATAGCAGGAGGGTAATAAAATTTCTGAGAGAAAGGGATGTCAGATCCCCTTCCACTCATGAGATGGCCACATAATTTGGTTTTTGCAAACAAGGTTTATAAAAAGTTGCTCAAGTTTGCTCAGAACTTCCCCTCAAGAACATCAGCATAACCCTTGTGGAAAATTTTAGTCAAAGCAGTTAGTCAGTTTGAGGAAAGTCAGAACAGAACACTATAATTGGCAGTGTTCAAGCAATACAAACATGAAGTGGCACTAGATTTACCTATAGTACTTATTTACCACTCCTGATTTAAATATCAAAAGCCTTGTTGTACAAAAATATATTTTAAAAATCTATTTTCATATTAACATTTACCTAAGGATAAAAATATTAACTGTAACTTAACTACAAGATCTTCACTGTATTCACAAAAGTTGTGCGATTATGTAATTCATCACATCTTCTTACACCTACAGCCTACCTACCTCTTACTTCCCCTGTGAGTTCAACACAAAAAAAAACTTAATAGCTTTTAAAACCACTGCCATTTAATTACAAAGAAGAGCTTACTCAGTACACAATGAAATTCAGCAATATTTCCTGCCCCATAAAAATAACTCCTTTAGGTTGTTTTCCTGAGGTTCGATACTTCACAGGCCACATCCAACCTGGACATAAGAGTAACAGTTTGGGCTTTTATAATAAAGAGCATGAAAGTAAAATTCTCTGACAGCTGTGATCGGGTAAAACACCTTCCACAGTCTTCTGCAATTTCATAGTGCAGGCTGGTACACAGCACAGACGATTTTTCCACTAGTCTAGGAGATGTACTTTTTCCTACTCATGCATCGTATAGCCAAAGAGCGCTTGGACTAGTAAAACTACACTTTGTTTAATACCTGCATGTACTTATACGTCGCAGGAACCTTGCTGGACTGCTTTCCGCCCTGAAAATTGCAGGCTAGCGTGGCTCGCCCTTCAAGACACACCGGGGAGGACCTATGGCACTGAGGCACGGCCCCCCCGGATCCCCTGCCATGTTTTACACTTCGGATTC
>NW_010521390.1:140570-141008 GCF_000687285.1 Phaethon lepturus | reverse complement strand
GGAGAGGGAAGGGGAGCGAGTGTGGGGAACGAATTTACCCTGCTCCTGCGGTACCGGAGGGGGCCCAAGCTTGAGCTTCTTAGAGGGAGTGCTGCCGAACATAAAGCCAAGAAAGCAAGACGGTCCGGGGCAACCAAAAATACCAAATCAGTGCCACAGGCTCAGACATCATACCCACCAAATGGGTAAATCTTGAGGCTTAACTCCCCAAGGGACCGGCAGCAGAGCTGCAGCAACGAAATTGTACCTCCCTCCACGCCCACCCTGCCAGAGTGGCAGAGTCTGCCTCTACACCCCTGCCCAGGGCTACCTTCTGAGTGGCTTTTCTAAAGTGACTTTATTCTGTTTTATTTCTGTGCCTGAGCCACATGCCACAGAAAACAGCTCACCAGTGCCATGGGATCACCACAGCCTTTCCAGCAGCTGTCTTGACCCAAG
>NW_010521390.1:87334-140539 GCF_000687285.1 Phaethon lepturus | reverse complement strand
TCCGGAACCTGAGACACGGCAACGTCTCCCAGCACCATGGGACTACAGGGACTGATCCGGCCAAGGTACCAGATTTACATGTCTCCCTAAACTTGTTCAGACCTAGAGTCAGTGGGGAGAGACAGGCACCCTGACAGTCATCTGATCCCTTGTACCACAGAGGTCTGAAATAAGCAGAGTGGGCATCTTCTGGCGACATACCGTCCTCCACTGCTTACAGCAGCAGCCAAGGTGACCAGGCTAGACTAGACACCTGACTACCAGAGTGCCTGAGGTTGGGCAAGATGAATCCAACCCAAGGAAAGTTTCAGAATTTGTTGAAGAGCTCAGGAGAGTTGGGAACTATTCATACGTATTAGTAAAATTAAGCTAATTCTTTAGAAACAAGTAATTTGATTAGCATCTTGATGACCAATGACTAATTCCAGTTGGAATGACAAATCATGATGCTCATCATACCTTATTTTTACTTTAATTTGAAGGTAAAATAGCAATCACCCAAGTAAGAACATTAGACATACTGACAGGAAGCTTTAAGACATATACTAAAATTATATCATACATGTACTACTGTAAAAGTAGTTATTGATTTCTCTAGTTATTTTCATAGGCAGTTATTGGCTTAATAATAATCCAGCAGATTCTGAAAAACAATATTCAGTTTGCAAGCGCAAAGTCAGAAATCACTTTAATCACTCCTAAAACAGAATCTCAACATTATCTAAAAAAAAAAACAACCCTAACAAGTAAATGGCTCTTGCAGTGTGCAAGGAACACTATGGACTATGGACTATGTCCATTTCAAGCCATGGAAGCAAAGAAAGTTCCAGAGCTCTTAACATCAAGAGATATTTTTAAATCTTCGTGACTCCATAGTGCACTGGCCACAAACCTTACAGCAAGATTACAGGCTGCTTTTTTATCACACACTGAGTGAAGAATTTTAATGTGTGTGAATAATATTCCATGCCACAGCCAGCAACTCTATCTCCTAATTTCAGCAGATCTGTGCATGGGGTGACGTCACGTCTTACAAAGTGGCCTTACCGCATCCCCGCGCTCTCTGTCATCCCACCAGCAGCACTCCTGCACATTCGGTGTCCACATTGTCCTCACACTGGCTCAACAGAAGCAGCTGATGTGACAGTCTGATGCCTGTGACACTGCAAATGCCCTGGAGAGCAACTGTGCTCTGGCTCCATCACTTTCTCTTTGCCACGCTGAATCCAATAAGCTGCCTAATCCAAAGCTTGCATTGATCCAGTTTATCAGCTTTTATGGGGTGTAGGGCACAGGAGTGACAGCCCCAGAGACTGAAGCATCTGGGAAAGTGTGCCATCATGACAGCTCTCACCAGCTTCGGCCTGATCCTGCCACGACCATCTCCCACTGGCTCACAGGACCGAGGGTGACTTTCTCACCGTTGAACTGTTTTGCCACTTACAACTGAGATTGCTTCTCTCCCACTAGCACCAGCACTTTCACACTAGCAATCTTCAAACAGTTCAAAGAATGGAGGAGTAAGCTAACAGATGAGCAAGCAGAGCAAGATAAATGGGAAGTCTGGCATCCACACGCTCGCTTGGGGTATAAGGAAGCAGCAACATTCCCCCATCACAGGTATGTCTGTGTTGCTTGACGCAGCAGTATGTCGTGCTGCCACGACTTGGCACGGCGCAGCTCCAGACCATCACCCGGGCAGTCAGCTGTCGACATCTCCAGAAACCCTGGGTGAGTCCCTGGCTTTTCCTAGTGGTGCGGTACGAGCAGTGAGCTGCTCCCTCCAAGGAGACGATTAACGAACCATACCTGCTAAGCCCCTCTACAAAATGTTGGGTCAGGAGCAACAGCCCCCCACAAAAATAAGGTACAGACAGCACTAACGGTCAGTTTGCTTCACAGCGTGAGGAGGAGTGAGGGAAGCCCTTTCTCTTATGCAGGAGGAGGAATTCACCTCCCACACCAGACAGCAGCTCCTGCAACCACAGGTTGCTTGGCAGGGTCTGGGGACAGGTTTTCTTCCCCATGGCACCATGACCCGAGTCAACTCATCTGTTGTATCCCACCTTTGGACACAGTAGCGTCTCCCACCTTGCATTGAGTTTGCACTCGTGCCCCAACTCTGAGTGGCCTAAAGGTTCATGAGATGTCAAACTTCCCCATTGCCACCACACTTCCAGAATAACACTTCTTTCCGTACAGTTCCAGCATTTAATTTGGGAAACCCAAAGCATTGAACTCAAAATTTTAATCACCCTCCCTTCCACAGTGCCTATTTCTGTAACAGTATTGAGGCACTGCTCAGCTCCAGGTGTGTGCTTATGCCCTGTTGCATCATTTAAGACAAAGCATACACCTTACAGCTTTCTTGAGTCCGGAAACTTTCATGTTTCGAGCCGTTCTGCAAGTTATTACAAAAATTTCCTCTCTCTTCTTCTGTTTTGAAACACTGAAAATCCATACAGGCTCATCCAGTTCCTAGCATAAAACATATATTAAGCCTAAATAACATAGAAAAAGCATACTCTGGTGTTGGGATCACTCTGCACAGCTCGACCTTAAGGAGAAGGAGCTGTGGCACTGAGAAGCTGGTAAACAGCTGGATATCTGCACGGCTCGGCCTTGAGGAGAAGGAGCTGTGGGAAACAGCTAAGAAGAAGCTCTGAGTGGCCTAAAGGTTCATGAGATGTCAAACTTCCCCATTGCCACCACACTTCCAGAATAACACTTCTTTCCGTACAGTTCCAGCATTTAATTTGGGAAACCCAAAGCATTGAACTCAAAATTTTAATCACCCTCCCTTCCACAGTGCCTATTTCTGTAACAGTATTGAGGCACTGCTCAGCTCCAGGTGTGTGCTTATGCCCTGTTGCATCATTTAAGACAAAGCATACACCTTACAGCTTTCTTGAGTCCGGAAACTTTCATGTTTCGAGCCGTTCTGCAAGTTATTACAAAAATTTCCTCTCTCTTCTTCTGTTTTGAAACTCTGAAAATCCATACAGGCTCATCCAGTTCCTAGCATAAAACATATATTAAGCCTAAATAACATAGAAAAAACATACTCTGGATACGTAATATATTCATCAGTATTCTCTTAATGCAACAAATACCGGCATTTTTAAATTGATGAAACAAACCCTACACCTAAAGTTACAGACATATATAGGCTCCAGTGTATCAGTGAGACTGAGTGTCCCTGGGTCACAGTGATCTTAATGGGTGTTTTACAAGTGGTTTCCAGAGTCAAGGTCTCCTGCACCTTTGCTGATGCCTGTTGATCATTACTCTACATGGATGCTTGCCCAGCATTGCTGTCCTCACACAACGCAAGCAGGGATTTGTATTCTGGCGAATGGCAGAGCCTCACTTCCCACAAGCAGCTTTAGGATGGGCTGTAAAGGGGAACAAGAAGGCGGTGAGGGTAGTTGGAAAGAAATGAGTAAGACTCAGAAGATCTGATGAAGAAAGTTGGGAAAAACTGGATGGAGTTAAAGAACGCAGCCTGGGAGAGAGAGCAGAAAGACAGAGGCATAGCTCAAGTATGGCAGCACTTAGACATTCACGTTTTTATTTTGCCAGATACTACGGGTCGCAGATGCACAACTCCTAGCCACACTACAGCTAAGCAATCAAGAGCTTGAAGAGTATTCCCCTACATACAGAGAGAAACACAAGCGTTTCAAAGCTCTGAGCAGATATCAACACCCGGTACAGCCCTGACGGGAAAAAAGTGAAAAGGAGCATGAGAGTCAAATTTTGCCTACATTTTAGTGTCATGACATTTAAAGATTCAATAGACAGCTGTTTAGCTTACAAATTTCAGACTACACTAGGAACAAGAAGACTTCCAAGATATCAACAGATTAAGAGTAAGATGATATTGTTCTACAAGCAACATAAATGTGAAAGAAAATCCAAGTCATTTATTAATGCTAATATATACAATTGCATTAAACAGGGGCATGATATTTGCCTTAATTAAAACAAAATTTAGTGTGATTAACTTTGGACAGAATATTATTTATAGCACGTTTTCTGTGATAGGCCCAGAATTAAAGCTGTTCTTTATTATTACAAATACACTTAAGTTCATTTTCTTACTGAAACAAAGTAAGGTTGTGTGCCTCAATGATCCTAAACTAATATTCCATAACAGGCCTTTAATAGTCCTTGTTTTAAATACCAGAACAAGATCAATCTCCTATTACAGGGAAAGTGTTAAAAATTGGAGCCCCAGGAAGAAAAGATTTATGTGGTACTAAAGACCTGGAAATGGCAGATTTTATCAGCTGATGTTGCCTGTGCTTTTGCAGGTAAAATGTCTCACTAAAGGTTTCCATAGATGAGTAAACCTTCCAGAAATGCTGAATCTTTAGGACTGGAAGTTCAGTCAGATAAGCAGTGTATAATTATTCAGTAGTCACATGAATTTGTCTGAACCTATTTGGACAGAAAATGGGGCTGTGAATCTCACAAAATCAGGCGCTCACACACTACAATATTGCTGATTTTCAGTCTGCTTAGCAATACTTTCAGAAAAGCTTCTCATTGTGCTTTGATACCTCCCGCCGGTACCCACATTTCCAAACTTTTGTGTGTCCCTTTCCGTACTTTCGTTTGCCTCCCCTGTACATACCGGCAAGAGTTGAACGGCACCTCTAACCCTCAGGCCACCACCCCTTCCTGGCTGCTCAGCAGTAGCCCTGGTTTCAAGGGACATCCTTGCGAGTCCAGCAAGCACTAAGCAGGTTTGTAACACTCCACCAGAAAGTAGGGCTCTTGCCTAAGTACAAATGACATGAAAATATAGGAGCAAAGAAAAACCTAATGGATCAAACCAAAGGCCCATCTATCTTGTCCTCAATGGCATCTAAAAGCAGAGTACTAAAACTGTCAGAATAAGAAAAGCACGTTTCGCTGTTTTGCCACTAGACTTTTCCCAACCTCTAGAAAATTGTGGCTTAGGGACCTCCTAACTAGCAGCTGAGTTTTTGTATGTTATAGTAAATTTTGAGCATCACCAGCCTCCTGTGGCGGAGTCCCCCAGCTTTCTTGCTGTGGATTACAGGGCAGGAGTGGAAGTCATCAGCTGGCACTGTCTTTCTGTTACTGCCTTGACGTGACTACCTGGTCCTGTATGTCCCCTCTCCCCACAGCGCCGGGACAGTCCCACACTGGTACCCAGGAGACGGGTGTTATTCACACACCAAGGCGGTAAGTGCCTTCACGGACCCGTCTGCGTGGCACCTCCCGCCCTCCGGCAGGGAAAGGGAAAGGCGACTCTCCTTGGCACGAACTACTTCTGGTGATGCACGAATGGCTCCCGTACAACTACTTGACCGTAAGCTGCAGACCCGAGATGTAATACAAATAAATCCTTTGCTATGTAAAGCAATGTTGTTCGTAGCTTCACACCAAAGGCCCTGCAAGCATTTGACTCATAATCACAGCAACATATGACTGGAAACATAATAAAAAAATAAAACCTGCTTTCGGTGGAATCTTATAATGAAAGTTGTTTTTCTTTTCTGAAAACACAGCCAGAAAGACTTCTGAAATGCTGCAACAAGGTCAGAGGGGCACCAGCAATTGTCCTGAGGACACACAGTACAACGCACAGTTTTGACAGGAACACGACGTTACCCACACAAGCAACAAAACAAAACCCAGTATTTGCAACTGTAATGACATGTATTTTGCTATACCTTCTTCCCTTCCCCACTCCCCCAGGACAACAGAAAAACAAAGACAGATTAGTAGGATGGAGATCAGAATGCTACCTCTGGGCAACACATCTACTGCTGAGACCAAAGTCAGTAAGAAACAGCTTACAAGAAGATAGTGATTTAAGGCAAATGTATCAAGTGTTTACATCAGAAACAAAGATTTCTCCACACTGAAAGTGATTTTTCATGCATATAAGATGAGGAAGTTGGCAAAGCTATCATGACTTGAAGACAACAAGAATTACTAGAATTAACCATTCTCTGCTTCAGTGTAGGTCTTGACTTCAGTCCCATTAAAAAGGGAAATGGGAGAAAAAGGGAGCAAAGTCCAGACAAGTCTACACTGTAAGACTGTGCTGAGTGACTCTTCCTGAAAATGAAGCAAGTCTTGCTTGAAACATAAGAGATATCAGAGGTTGATGGGATTGTGCTAAGGACTGAAGAAATCCAATCACCCTTACATGGAGAACTGTTGCACGTCTTACCTGCAGGGAGTAAATCAGAGAGGCAGATACAAGACAGACCTCTGCAAAGGTTTCTGAAAAACCCTGCTATGTGTGTTCATTCTCGGAATATTGCCGCTTACTGATATGTGTACAGAAGAGAATTCATCTATATCCATGGCACTGGAACTGAAATACATCCTTATGCTTAAAATGTGGATATTATACACAAAAAAAGTCTTCTCTCCTAGCAGATTCACAGTCCAAGCACAGTCAGAATCACTTTTGCTTCCTGTCCTGCAACATTGACACAGTTGAGAGTTAACTTTATCCTGGATGGTTTCATAACATTATAGGTGTTGAATGCTTTATTACTTGTCATGGCATGCAGCACAGGAAACCTTAAGTGCCAAAGTTGCTGATGCTTTTTAAAAGCAGATCTGAACCTGAAGACAGAGGTGATAGATCGATTAATTCCATGGTAATACCGGATGCTATCTACCTCTGCTAGATTTGGCTATCCAAAAAGTAGGGTCCTGCTTTAAGAATTGGTCTAGGCTCTCCTTATGATCAAAAGCAGAGCAGCTCTGTGGCTGCAGAGCAATTCACCTAAGATAAACGTCCATCAAAACTGGACCCCACCAGGAGATGCTCCTCTCTTTTGTCATCTTAAAACATAGAGATAATAGACTACTCAATCATGCACAGTCGAAGAAACCAAAGAACAAACCACACACTGGTGACAGGGAATCCTTCTCCATCACAAGGTCTTGGATACCACAGAGGACCACAACAGTTGTCCATACTAGAGGTCATTCTTTGCATATACCCTGACATGCACATTTGAAATGACTGGCCTAGGATTTAGTAAAAGGTCATACACTTAAGATAGTGTTGTACTGACTGTACTGGTCTCACAGAGCAGGGACACATGGAAATGTCTTGACACGCTCCTAAAAAAATGTCCAAATGGTCTTAGCTGTGCAATAGCCCGATGCAGTTCGACTGTATCTTAGCTAATGGCTTTTCACTCCCGCTAAATGGATGAGTTCCATCAAATAATCTCCATGTTCACCCATTAATTCAATAATTCTGACATCAGGAAATAAATGTTTATCCATTATTCTGTGGGGGTTTTTGTTGCACATTGGTGCAGTTCGGAGCAAAAGAGCATGACAGCTGTAACAGTAAGAGCAGGCTGCTTTTGTATATGACAAGAGTAACAAGAATATGGATCACAAACTCTAGTGTTGAAACATACCTTCTAAAGTTCTTGCACTATTAAAACTAATAATCTATTTCATATTTCAGTTCTTATTGTCTCCTCTTAATCCACTTACACAACTTTCTGTCAGGCACTAATGTCCTGGTAAAGTAAATTAAAATACATCTTCAACCGACGTGACTGGAAACGGATCCTGCCTGATTTAAGTATATTTAGTCTTTTTCCTTTGCTTGCATTTTAACAATATGCTCTTATTTACTAATATCATACATTATTTTATTAAAATTAGCAGTGATATTATTTATGCGAATAGAAGGAGTTGAGCAAGATGTGATACGGTGCCCCTCATCCTACTGCTGTGCTGTCTATATGTAGCCTTACCTGTTAATTGTTGCCTGCTGAGAGACTTCATAAGTAAATATGGAGTTACCCACTTTGTAATCATCATGATTATATTTGAGTTTAAGATCTTGTGGAAATGCCTTTCTTTCTACACTCTCCCATGAGAGAAGGAACAGACTTAAATACTTCTGGCTCCCTTTATGCATTACGCTAACCTCCACCCAAAGCAGGAAAAGACAAAGGGCGTCACAAGTGCTGTAATGCTTGAACGGGAACCAAATTCTGGGAGGCATCAGTGTGGGTCGGATGAAGGGATCAGCTGCAGGCTGGAAGCCAAAGGCTGCATTCTGCCAGCTGTGCTACACGTACAATACCAGGGCTCTGCTAGTAGAGAAGACAGCAGATCAAGTGTTGACCTTGCTCAGATTTTCAAAAGCTTCAAGCAATAGCTTCACGGGAGAATATTTTGGTACAGCTTTTGGCCTTTGCTCCGCAAAATGCACCTGGCAAAGCACTGACTTGCTACACAGGGTGTCCGTCCTTTGAATCTTGAAAAGTCTGGATGTGAGATAGCACTGTTGTTTATATAAGCCTGATCCTTTCATTCCCATTTGTTGCCCATGTGTGTTTGAAGTAACTGATGTGATTAAGTTGTCGTTTGCCAGCACTTTGCACAACACTCCCAACAATTTTCTGGCCACCTGGCAATGGGAGACTGTCACCTCACCGCTGAAGAGTCAGCACTCATTCACGACAAACATATTGGCACAAAACTAATAATTTTTACACAGGGATCAAAGTATTATTAGCCAAATAAATATAATCAGAAATCAGTGCAGAACTGTATACTTCATTGAGGAGGAGGAAAGACATCCAAGATAGATACCCACAAATCTGATTTTTCTAAGGTGCCCTTCCCCTCAGTATTTGTCTGCAACCACACAAATATGCATGTCTGTGAAATTATCTGTACATCTGTTTCTGGGCATATAAGAACTTGCCAAACGTGTGATCGTTTGCACACTTCAGTATGTTCAAATGGAACCAATAAAACATTGCTCTCAATAAACAAAATCTCAACTGCACAGTGCAATTCCCCAAATCTTGTTTGTTTGTTTCATAGCAGACTTGATAGATATTTGTAAAACCAGTGGAAATTTCTCCAGTTACAAGAATTGACATGACCACTAAATATATTGCAAAGGCTTATCTGACTGTTCTGTATTTTTCTTATGCTCTTAATTGTTCAGTGTGGTCCCCCATTTCTCAGAAGTTTCCAGACAATTTTTTTTTTTTGTGAAGATGATGAAAATTACATTCAAAAGATGATCCATTATTTAAAGGTGTTAGATCAAACCAATCCCTACTGTAACTTTCTCAGACTCAGCAGCGCTACTGAAACGTGGTAGCTTCACCATTGTGATGAATTATCAGATCTGCTTTTAATGTACTGACCTTGCACTGCAAAAATACTGCAAAAAGTATGACATTACTTTTGCATTGTCACGGTGATATCACTATCGAGCTTATATTCCCAGTTTTTAGATTTTTTTTTTAGCATGAGTAACAGCAATATGTGGGCAAAAGTCAAACAAAATTTCCTCCAAACCCAACCAGATAGTTGTAAACACACAGGAAAACCTTTGGTAACATTGGCTTATCTTGGGGTTATAGCTGTTTTCACTACTGGAAAAGACCATACTTATTCATCTGCCACCCAAATTACTAATGGAAATAGTTTTAAATACATTGCAACAGGACATGCCAGACTAATTACCGTGTGGCCACCTGTTCAGCTTGTAACAGGGGCAGGACTCTCATCAGCTATGCTTAAAAGAAAAGTCTCCGATATATTTTCAGGTGAAGCTTTAATCTTTGTGTTTGCGGTGTTTGAAACCAGTGTTTTCAGCAACCAGGGTTTTTGCCTCTAGAAGATCTGAACAAGCCCACACAGTCACGAGATGGATGGAGAAAGTATAGTACAGGAAACAAACAAAAAGGAGACCCTTGGAGGCTGATTGCCCAGTTCCATGTATTTTCTAAAAGTCATACATTTACAGAATTGGGCCCTGCCCTCCTACGGACCTTGAAGAAAAGTAAGATAACCCAAGTCCGGTTATGTACCGAAGAGGATCCATCCAAAGGGGCAATCTCATTAAAATGTGGCATCACCATACAATTGGGGAGGTTTTTTTAGGGAGGGACAGCTTTTAGGGACAAATTATTCCCATGATGGGCTCCCGAAGTCTGATTTATCAGCAGCTTTGACTGCTGACGTGCTATAACAGTGCTAGTACAGGTCAGACTCACTCTGGGTTTATTTCACGGAAACCATACTTGCCTGCTAGCTTGCCTGTGCTGCTCATTGCCTCAGTACCCAAGCACCTCATGAAGAGCAGTGAATTCACCTCCACAGTGCCCCGTGAAGTGGGAAAGTGCTGGTCCTGTGTTTGGCAGAGGAGCGACTAAAACCAGGGGAGATGAAGAACCTTTGCAAAGGGAGCCCTGGCAGGAGTGGGAACACTGAGTGGTTCAATTTGCCAGGAAAAAATACAGCCCCATTCCCCAGGAAAAGCAAGTGCCCTCACAATGTCACTGAGCAGTGCCTTTTGAGCTAGAAAACTAGAAACTCAGCACACGTCCCCTGAAGCAGTTGCTACACAGCCTCCAAATCTCGCCCAGTGACTTGGGCAACCATATCCCACCTCAGTTCCAGTTTAGGTGGAACTGAGAGGGTATGTCTTTTGTTTTTTTTTTTTTTTTAGCTTGCTAAATTAAAACTACTCCAGAGATCAGCATGGGCGCCAGGATCAGATTGTGTTGCATGTCTCTGCAAGCATGAACACTGAACAGACTAAATCTAAACTAAGATCACCTCAAACGAGGAGCTGCCCCTTCCCCGTAGCTCTGAGGGGCATTCTGTGATTTCCCTGTAATTTCAGATTTCTAAGGGGCCAGGTTTACATTGTGGTAGGGCTAGTGCAAGAGTTGTACCTATTGGTGATTCCAGAATTCCTCTCAGCTGGCTTCAGCACTGCTGGTAAAGGTGTGCTAAAGCTTACAAAAAATACATTTCCATATGGAGGAGGTTGTGTCCGCTAAACGAAAAAAAACAGTGCTACTGCAGAGCATGTTGTAAACGTAATTATCCTCCCTTGGAAAGTGTCTGGATGTCACTCTTACATCACTTTATGTGAATTACCTATTTTGCAAGGCTTTTTTAAAAGCATAATGCATGCAGTTTGCAATGGTTTAAAAAATTATCATAGAACACAGTTGAAAAAATACCTATGTGATAGTATGGATGAAAATAATTTTTTTCTCATTGTGTTCAGACGCCAACAGTATTGGGCTGCAACATAACAGACAGCATCCCAACACACCCTTCCCTAAGCCGCGGTGTCTGTACAACCAACCACTCGCATCTGGTCCAGCTTTCCTTGCTGGATTTTTGTTTGGGTTCTCCAGTCATTTTTGACTCTGAAATCCCAGGCTCTTCTAATCATTCTAACACAATTCAATGCATTTGTGTTTCATTTTTTCTTAAAACAGTTATTGCATCATTTCTGCCAGCAAAAGTCTGTGCCTGATTAGCAGTCCTCAGGAAGGTGCTGTCTTCATTGGGGTCTAGCCTGGGCCCCTGTAACTTTTCTTAAAGTATAGCATCACCTTCACACATGCTCCATGATGAACCTGCTCTGGGAAAGGGGAGAGGGCAGAGGAAGGCAAACCTCCGTGTTGCTTTTTGTCTCTGCTTTTACGTTGATAGTTTAAATATTGTTGAGACATTACCAAGAAGGACCCTGCTGACAGAGAAACAGCATCAGATTAAGTCTCAAGGTTAACCTCATTTTACAAACAGGTAGAGAGAAAAAAACACAGTAAGCTTTAAAAAAAGAGCTTACCTACAGATTTACGGAGATAAATTCTGGCTGCCGTATTGGAACAGCAAGGACATGGTCACCACAGAGTTTCACCTCAGACATTACCTACCTTGGAGGTGTCCCTGTGAATAAGTCAGGCCCTTTGAGACCCGCTGAGCTCCTCTTGCTGCCCGTGATTTGTGGAGGTGGGAACATGCAGGAAAACGATGTACGGCCACACAGCAGAAGTGGCCACATCTGCATTAGAAACTGCAGTGATCCAGAGCAGTTCTCTGGCCATGAAGGCAAGGTGCCAGCACACCTTTTGTCCACACAGCTGAACTGTCTTCTCATCCTTAAAACAGGGTAGTCTGATCTGAACAGCCTCCTTCTGTTCTGGTCACCTCTGACAGGTGCAATCTCTTGGAAGCTTGCCGTTTACAGAGGTCTTGGCTTTTATTTATTGTTTCATTTATTCATTGGGATTACTTTTTAAGGAAGTTGCTAGCCCTTGTGGATCCAAATTACTGGGCATAAAAGGGGACAAATGTGAATGACCATTTGGAGATGTTCAAGACCACACCAGCTACAAACCAATTCTTGCTTATTATAAAAGTGAAGCTCACAAGGATAGAAGCAATATATTCAGAAGTTTAGGGGAAGCTCACAAATAAAAAAAAAAAAAAAAAAAGTCAAAAGAAAGAAAATGGATGATTATGCAGATTTGAATATAGATTACGAGCTAGGAGTTTTAATACAAGAAAACTGGTAAGTGAAGCGAAAGGATGCAAATCTGTGTTAAATAGGGCTAACAGTCAGAAAAACATTTTGAACATAAAGGGAGCAAAAGGAATCCTAACAGTGGAACTGGAAATTATAAAATTGCCAAAAATAATCCAGAAAAGGCAGAAGTGTTCAATAACTAACTGTTGTATATTTGGCCAAGGATCAGATGATGTGATCATTTCATAAGAAAATCATGAAACAATTTTTACTCCAACAATGCATCAGAAGGACGTCAAATAAGAGCTACTGACTTTAGACACTTTTATAGCACTGTCTCAAAACAAACATGAGAGTTTAAAAACAGCTACGTGAAAACCCCTCCAGACCGTTAGTGTTGATTTTTCCGTAACTTTTGTAATACAGGGGAAGTTCCAGAAGACAAGAGAAAGTAACAGAACACCAGTATTTAAAAAAATAATAATTAAGAGAGAATAAATGATGCAACTCAGGTAACTACAAGATTGTCAGACTGACTAACATCAATCCCAGGCAAAATAAAGGAATGGCTGATACAGGACCCAATTAATAAGGAATAAAAGGGAGGCACTATAATTATCGTCACTCAGCAGGGGGTTTTTGGCAAATAGATCTTGTCAAACTAACTTTATATCTTTCTCTGATGAGATTACAAATTGGCTGATAGAGGTAATGGTGTCGCTATATTTGGGCTTCTACAAGACATTTTCTGCAGTCAGTACCATATATTGCAAAAACCATTGATTAAGAATGCTATGAATCAACACTGCACACATTAAACAGATTAAAACTGGCAAGCAGTTACATACCAGAACGTCGCTGTAAAGATGTGTGTTTTTAGTGAGGTTCAGTGGGGATCCAGTCCTACATCAGTTAACTTTTTTGCCTGAGATGCGGAAGGAAGCATAAATTCATTGTTGATGAGAACTGTAGATAACACAAAGACTGGGTGAGAAGTATGTAATTAAGATGATAGATGGCTGATGCAGAGGGATTTATGGCATTTTATGATGCATCAGAGGTGATGTATGATATTACCATGCATCAAAAAATACACACACACTTTCTCCTACATAGACCAGCAGGAAGATGCAAAAAATGGGGAACATAAAAGCAAACATTCAATGCTTAGCCAAATTTTACCACATGGCAAGGTGGCCAGAAGAAAAAAACATGGTATTAAGACCAGCTGGTGGTCATATGTCTAGAAATAAAGGAAGGAGGGCATCTCTGGGGAATTAATTTGGAGAAACAGTATTCTTTATGAATATGAGATCTCATTCAAGCAGGAACATAACTCCCAGGAAGGAACATGTGTTCTCAGTTCAGTTCTGTGGCCAAAAAAGGAGCCCCAGTACTCCTA
Organism: Phaethon lepturus; assembly: GCF_000687285.1. Taxonomy (NCBI): domain Eukaryota; kingdom Metazoa; phylum Chordata; class Aves; order Phaethontiformes; family Phaethontidae; genus Phaethon; species Phaethon lepturus. The sequence continues at coordinate 126,812 of NW_010521390.1, read as the reverse complement.
AAAAGATGAGGAGCCGGTCCTGCTTTTGCATTGAACATTGATGTAATCACGACTGGAATATCATGTCCTGGAAAGGGTATTGATAACTGAGAGGGATCAAGGCAGCACTGAGAAAGATTAAAGAACAAGAGGAAGCATCTGTTAGTAACACTGCAGGAACTCAATCTATTTAGTTAATGAAAGAAAAGGTTAAAAGGTAATTTGATGAGTTTGTAAGTACCTACGAGGGAATACAATTTTGCTAATGGGTTCTTCAGTTCAGCAGACAAAGAAAAGCAAGTAGATGAAAGTTAACGCTGGAGATATTCACAATGGAAACGAGATGCAAAACCTTTTTTTGGTAGAAAACAGTCTTTGAAGCACATTTTCTGGCAATGGCAATTTTTAAACAAAGACTGAATGTTGTTCAAAAGCCAGTACTCTAGATCAAACACAAATCAATTTAGGAGAGTCCTACAGCTTGTGATACACAAGAAGTCAGATTGTAGGACCTAGTTCTGCACCTACTACCTATTTACAGGGTAAAACTGAGTATAACTGGTATAGGGATATCTCCCTGAGTCTGCAGAGAGCCTGAAACAAGAAATCAAAGAGCTCAGCACTGCCACCAGGGTCAGTAATGTTAGTGCCAAAGCTTGCTGAGCTAGAGCGTCCAGTGCAACGTCAGCAGAAGGTTGTAAATCTGATAGTAGGAAAGAGAAGCAGACAACCATGCCCCTGCAGTACTGCAGTTGGCTGTTGAAGCAATGAGCTGCTGGAGACCAGTGACCTACCACCCCAGTGAGGTGATACAGTGCACTGGGGAAAAGAATAAAGCTATAGAACGGGATTTAATGATTCCTAAGACTCCACGGTGGTTTAGCCCTCCCTGGAAAGTGATGCCACAATGCGGTACTCACCCTTACAACTTCCCTTACAAGAACTGTGAATTCTGGGTGCTAAATCCTACGTCCTCACTATCAACACTACCCTCATAACACAGGTATATAAGAAAGGGAAAATACTATTAGCCCCGTGAGAATATCATGCAGCAGACAACAAAGAGGAAGAAACCGAAACCGGTCTATAAATTAGGAAAACATTTTTTGTATCTATTATCAAAAGGTACATGTACCGAAATGTATAGGATGATGTTTGTGGAAAGGGTGTGGACACAGGAATCGTGGGAAGAGAAACAAAAAGAAGCAGTAAGAAGAGTAATTCTTAATCGACGCAGTTTGTAATAAAAGGAAAAGCCGTATCTAAGACTGTGTTGTGTGTTATATAATTCAAGATTTAATCTAAATGTACCAATTTCCTTCACAAAACAATAGGTGATATTCTAAACTGCCAAATTAAATGGAGGAAAAATATTATCTGCCACCCACTGCTTCCTGCATTTTGATAGTTAAAAACCTTCAGTTCACTTGCAGAGTGCTTTAATCTGAGCCTTATGTTTCCAATTTCTCTCAGATCAAGCTCCTCATCTCCCTGAATTCTCCATAGATTCAAGGCTGGCGTGAGAATAACAGAGGCAATCACTCGTTGCTAACAATGGCAAATACAAAATAAGCAGGAAAGAGACACAGTCCTTGCCAGGCCTTGTAATTACAAATTTGGCTTGGTTCATGCAAGTTCAACTCAATCCAGATTTTTCTGTAAATGTTGAAGATCCAAATCCAACAGAGAAATGTTGCTGGAATTGCACAAAGGATGAATTTAACCCAGACGGCTTATATGCCTGTGTGTTTCTCATGGGCATGTCTCTGGTTTTGTCATGCAGGAAGTGAATGCACAGATTATAAACCATCAACAAAAGTATTTTATGAGAAGCCGCTGGAAATTTTTGCCAGTTCCAAATACATGGGTCTTTTCAGTCAACACACAGACCTTTCTGACTTTTGTGCTAAATGCTTCAGTGCACGGGCTCAATCCAGTTATACTTTTTACTTCTTGCCTTTGGTTCTGCTTGATGAATTATTTTTTCGTAGCCCCACCACGGGAAAAGCTTCCCTTACGCTTGGCACGGCAGTGCTCCGAGGAATGGCTGATGCAAGCAAAATGATCCCTGAACTGGTATTCACCAGGAATAGTTTGGTTCAAAAGTAGGTGGTAGATGATACCCTCAAAAAGGGACATTTCCAGAGCAGTGCCAGACTCCAGAAGCATACAGAAGATGAGGTGAGCCAGAGGTGTCCTCCAGCCCAGAGGTGTATGTCACCATGGCAGATGACCTTTTTCAGTTTCAGTTCAGGATGTTTGGTGTTGCAAATGCTTAGGTGCAAGCAAAAATACAGCCAAAATACAAAGATACAAAGCGAACGTAGGGTAAAATCAATTAGACTTTATCAAACACATAAGGGCAAAGCCGACATTAGTCATGTTAAATTTGCCTACACCTTTTCTAGACTTGCACATTGCATGACTGTACACATTATTTAGCACAAACAGTGTAAAATTTCTGCTGGATGCGTGAAAGTACCATGATTCCCTCCTATGCATGAGCTAGTTCTTTTGGCTTTTACAGATCCTTTTTGACATCTTTACTTGTTGTCTTTGACCAAGAAGAAAAAGAATTTTTTTTCTTTGTAGCACTTATGCATTTGGTAGAAAGAAGCTGCTTTTTTTTTTTTTCTAGCGCAATCAAGCATATAAATTACCTCCTGGCTGAGAATTTTACAAAATCAATTAGCGAATAGGTTTTTTTTTTTGACTAATAGTACTTTCTCTTAAATGCTTAAGGCAGAGGTAAGAAAGGCTATGATATTTAAGGAAGTGATTGATTTCCACAGTATTAACTGGTAATTCAAAGGTGTGGTTCAGCTCCTTCATGATCTTGACAGGTTTGCTAATGAGCTGAGAGTCTGAGGACTGATTCAGCTCTGCGTACTAGAGTCTTTTCTTAGAACATACGTGGTCCTCAGTTGCAATTCTATTCTGTTCAAACTTTGCAGAATTTCTTTATCAGTCCTTTTTTAGGCTAAAAGTGTCTATAAACCTCTCTGTGGTCTGTTAACTCTTAGAAAAGATGAATGTGAAACAGGGAAAGAACTTTCTTTTTTCTGTTTTTGCAGCATACAAATCCCCTCATTTTAGTTCAATGTGAGTTAGTCAAACCTTCCCCCTCATTTTTTAGGAAGGGAGTGATTTTGAGTAAGTCATATCCTTCAGGTCTCTTGCTAAACCAAAGGCTGGAGAGCTGTAGATAAAGCTGTAGTCTCCCCATAGGAGAAGTATCACCGCTCCTACAGCTCTGCTGAGCTCCCCTACAGTGATGCCACCCTGGGACCTCAGTATCCATGTGTGGCTGAAAGCAGCCCCACACTGAGGCAGATGATAAGGTAACATTACAGGTTTCAGAGGCCACAGTCTCAAAAAACAAGGTAGTGAGTGCACGGACAGCTCCATCAATAGTCATTACAATGAGGGTACCTAATTGATTCTGGGAAATTATATTCAAATATTTAAACAAGACTCTTACCATCCATAATGGCCGTAAAAACCCCTACAATGAAGCACTACCTACTTGTAATTGCTGATTATATGCTGGGGTTTTCAACTGAGGCTTTTTCCTTATTTGCCTTATTATCACAAAATTGGGCAGAGATAGTTAATATAATGCACACAAAAAAAATTAGACCTCGCACAGAGCAATCTGTACTTTCCTTCCTCATTTTTAGGTTTATTAGAGATAACACTAAGCAATTTCATGTTAAGGCAGAGTGAGGCATAATTGAATACATTTTCTCTCATGTTGTGCATTGTTTTATATAGTAAAAATACGAAGAACAGGTTTTCATTGAACAAAAATAAGGATCACTTCATTAACATCTTAGAGCCATGGCCAAGCACAGAGGCTATATGTGCACCTGCCCACATTCTCTGATGTTTGGTTTGGTTTTTTTTTTTGGTCTCCTCATAGCTTGGACACCCACATAGTTGAGGAATAGCTTGGAAAACAGCTATGCTTGCAAAACATCTCCCCTTCCAGGACAGAGAGCTGTTTACATTATAGCAATGTTTACCCAAAGTTCTGTGACACTTCATTAGGACATACAGCGGGTGAGTGGTGGTATCCTGCCATCTACCTGCAAGATGAATGAAGACAAGACTGTGGTCCTGGTGGTGCAGGAACCCACCTTCACTCTTACCTTTACATCCTGCGTGCCCTCCTCAACATATCCTCAGTGGCTGACCTTCAAAGGCAGCATGCAAGAGCAGGGGGGAGGTAGGTTTAAGTTTTTTATATCTGCTTGCTCCCAGTTCTGGCCTAAAAGGTCTCTATGTTCTTTCTGAGACACCTGTGGAGTGGGACGCTATGATAGAAACCACAGGCTCCCCGTGTGCTTTCTTCTCTGGACTGAACGTTACCCTTTTAATCAACTTCTTAATGACAACAGTTGGGTTCCAAGGTTGAAACTGGCAGCCTGCAAGCTCTTTCTGTTGCACAACGGTATCTGCAGGACAGATGTTTTTGGATATAACGATACCAGAACATATTTTTAGTGAGCATTCATGAGCTGTTTGCTGGATGGTAGCCCAGCGTGCTTCCAGGTTCAGCTCAAATAAAGGAGAGAAATGGGGTGCTCCAGCAATGTCCACAGGAAAATGCACAAATGGCCAAATCCTCAGCATGAGAAAAGAGAAGGAAACACAGGCATTTGGTCTTAACCAACGCGTTTCTATTGGGAGCTCTCTGCATCCCCATCTTAGCTGTCCCCTATCTACTTTGGCCCCAATCAAGTGGCTGGAGAGCAAAAAACATCAACCTAAACAAAGTCTCTGTGAAGCTTAGTCCAAGCCTGACACCAAGTGCAGCTCCTGGTCTCTGGGTAGCCCTTTCCAAGAGCCAGCAAAGTGCAGGCAGAAAGCAGGGAAGTACAGGTGCCGCCTCCCTCCAGCCACTAGTCACGAACTCATGAGTAGAAGAAGAAAGGAAAGTTGACCCTCACAAAGGCTGCAGTACCTTGTTTATCCTTCCTCCTGACTTGAGAAAGGAGGACCTGTGCCCGAGATGAAAGGCTGAGACAAAATGGGTAGTGTTTGTATGTAGATGAATAAACAGATACCTTCCCTCTTTAGATCCGGCAGTCGTTTTGCTGGCTCATATTTGAGCATCTTCGCTGGACAAAATTATTTGAAAGAGATCCTCGAATGCCGTAACCAGATGTGCGCTGTGTGTGCATCTTCCTGAGCTATCTTGGCTGGGTTTCAGCCTCCCGTCTACCTATTCTTGATCGTTCTCACCCTTAGCTGCATAAACAAATGTGCTTTGCCAAACACTGACCATAATTTCACTTCAGGGAAATATTTCTCATGTGCTTCCTACTGATTCTGTGGAGAAAAAGAAGAAATTCTGTATTATTAGTATCCATGCACTGAAAGAGTAACCGAATTCTTCTTACAAGTATAATTTTAGTCAAACAAGTATTCTGAAAGCTGGGTAAAACTCTATTGTTTAAATTATTCAAACACTAATGCATTAGCATACTAGTATGTCTGTGTTAATAACATACAGGAAAAAAATAGTACATTCGGAAATGTTCTAGTAAGCTGCTAACAAAAAATAAATTAGCATAATGTAGCCATTCTAATTCAATAATCTTCAGCTTTTTATGATATACAGCAGAGTAAGAAAGCCCGATTTGTTGCTTACACATACACATTTTATATGTATAAATATCTTTGACATCATTTTATATGTATAAATATATTTGACATCAGTTTATATGCACAGCTATGTTCTTTCCTAAGGATTCATACATCAAACGATATTTGTATTATATCTGGCTCCAAAAAACCCCTGCTGGGATATTCAGCAACTAAATGAGTTCGTTCAGAACTATTATTGATCATTTTCAAACAGGAGTTACAGAAATAAGGGAATACGCACATTTTGTGTGATTAATCGCGACATTTTATCTGCCAATGCTTCTTAGAATAGCTAATTGGTTTTCCAACATCTGTGCGTGGTAGATCTTGGTTAGCTGTGCATTAACAAAGGGCAACTCACTGACCCCGCACAGTCAGACATCATTATTTTCAATCAGACCAGTGAGTTTCTAGGGTAAATTACAAACCCATCAAATATTTCTGTTTGTTGTGCCAGTCAGGGAGCTCATACATTTGACCCAAATGGAACCTCGCTTGCTTTCTGGCATTAAGAGATAAAAACTGAATTGAATTTCTTGTTTGTTTGATGGTGTCTTTCAGAAAAATTGCCACCTGCCTTTTTGTTTGCAAAAAGTCTCTCTTTTTTGGGGGGGCTTAAAGTGAGGAAAAAATACACCTCTGATAATACCTGTGAGTATCGCCCTATGTCTCAATAAGATACCATTAGAAAGGGCAAACTTAGCATTGACTATCTGACATATTTGAAATAAAGTATTGCTCTAATTATCTCTTTAAGCTTGGTGCTGAGTGAAGTAGGTCAGGAATAGATTCTGGCTTGGAGCAGGCATGTCTGCCTGCAGAAGTGTGTGAAGTCACTCTTCCTGCTTTCAGGTACAATTATCCTGGTATTTTGGCTCAAGTAAGTAAAAGTAAGTGGACAGTTTATGTTTGATCTCTTCCTAGGAGCAAACAAGCGGAGGAAATGAAAACATCCTTTAAAACTGTTTAAACAAACCTCTTTCCCGGCCTCTTCCCACTTTCCCCTCATTTCCTCTCTCAAAGAATAACCAGGGAAGAAATAATGATGAAGGCAGCTATTTGTTCGGTAGGAAATGACCAAGACCTTCTGTTTATAATGCTAACCTTGAAGTAAAAATAATAGTAGTCATGTGTTAAGGGTCAGCTATTTTTCCTCAAGCGCGTGGTGTGTTTTTTTCAACACTTGGTTTAAAGTATTTACAAATTTTCTTTCAGCATACCAGGTAACCCTTGGAAAGAAAATGCTGTACTATGAGGAAGATGATGTTGGTCAGCAATCAGAAGTCTGGGGACACCCAAGTGAAGGTTGTGCTCCCTCAGCTCAGGCACGTGCGAGGCGTTCCCTTCACTTCCTTCCACCTCACGACGAGCGTAACGCAGGTGTTTGTGGCGAGGTGCAACGTCTGCGCTCCCAGGAGCCAGGACACCAGAATGCTTGCTATTTATGGACCCCTGAGGACAGGCGAATCAGAAACCTGAATTTTGAGTTCTCGGTGAAAGAAGAGACACCAAAGTATTTATTTTGACTGTTTGTGGACACTTCAGCGAGGCTACGTGCAGCTGCGTGCTGCTGCCTGTTAGCATCCCGGAGAGAGCTACGTTACACACTGGGGAAAGGAAAGACATATCACCAGCTTCGTAACTTATGTAGACACCTAACTCCGCCACCAAGATGCCTGTGCTGCAGGAGCCTTGCCCAGCCGTGCCGTGATCACGAAAGGCCACATGGAGAAAGGCAGACACACCCCTGCAGATAGTCAGGGCGGTCCAAGTTAAAGGTTCACCTCTCTCCACTGACTTTATAGAGAAGTTAGCCTTGAGGTTGTCATCTCCCAGCTTCAGGCAGAATTTAAGAAAACTGGACCACCCAGCTTATTGTGCTAATAAACCAATACTTCCCTCTCCTTCACCCTCTTCATTGAGGTACGTTGAGGATTAGCCACCTGTGAGCAGGACTTCTTATGCCAGAGCAACCTCTTCCAGGGCTTTTGAAATGTTTACGTTTCTTCAGAGCCTGTATTCCCAGCGTAGGCCAGGAGAAGCTGCTGTGTTAGAGGTGGATATTACTGGCTGGAATATGAATGAATTAGAGCCAACGGCCAGATCCAAGTTTCTCTGGGAGACAAGATGGCCCAGTTACCTGGGCATTAGCCTGGCGTTTAGGACAGCTGGTCTTCCCTCCCCATTTCACCTAACACCTCCTCTATGCCATTAAGCGAGCTGCTTCAGCCAAATCAAAGGAGTTTAGGTTCCTTGTTTTCAGATTCCCCTTAGTAAAATCCCGGTCATGGCTCTTCTCCACTTCAGAGGGATGTTGCGAATATATTAAATGAAAAATTACATGAAAAAATCGTGAAACTCTACAAACATGAGTATTTGGGAGAACATAGAAGGTATAAATCTCTCCCTGCTCACAGACTAGCCTGCTCTTTCCTCTTTTTGTTGCTGACGAGTTGGAGTAGAAATTGTAGCTGAAATATTTATCTTTATAAAGTGTTAAAGCCATTTCTTTTAGAATGGTGAGTCCTACACAAAACCCATAGCCAAGCTCCCTGCTCCAGCTCCAGGTGCAAGTCCTAGTTTTGTGCCTGAATTTCTTTTGGGCTTGCAAAGACACTTGGGACTCACAAAGGACTACAGCGCTGCAAAACCACTCTTACTGGAAAGGCTTCCTGTTCCTACCAGGGAATGAAGCCTTGTTTAAATGCAAATATTAATTTCCAACAGTACTGTCAGTTAAAACATTGTGATATTAACACAATATCACAAAATAACGTGACATTGTTTCTCAAGAAAAACGTTAGGCTGAGCAATAAGTTTGAGTTTTAAAATTACCTCCATCAGAATCTAAACCATTGGTAATAAAAGATTAATCCATTTCATAAATAAATAATTTTTAACTTTCCCCTTATTTTTTATCAATATTTAAAGTTGTAGTTACATCTCAGTCCAGCATTTTCAGTCCAAACTTGTTCTCCCCCAACACTTGTAGGGCTTCACTCTTGTGTAAGGTCTTACTCATCTTTGCCAGGGCTGTGCTTCCCTACAGTGATGGAGAAGGCGGCCCACTCTTTCATACTGTTGCATATATGCATTAAGTGAAATCAGACTGCTTTTATCACTTATTTTTAAAACACTCAAAGTTATTTACTGTTGTGTTTATAAAATTGTGAGTAACAGGGCACATATTTTGAAAGAAGATGAAGAATAAACAGGCTCGTTAGTGTATAATTATTGTGTGTGAGTTTCTGGTTAGTTGTTTCTACTTCCCAGGCAAACAGGATGCACTTGAAAGCTCCAGCATCAATTCAGCTCCAATACTGGTACAGAAGAATAATATTTTCAAGAAGGGGTAGAAATGTCAAGTCCACTAATGAATTTACAGTACAATATAGTGAAAGAGGAAAACAGTATTTATGGATTGCTTTCTCCAACATGGTACTTTTTATCCTGCAGAATAACACTTTAAAACCATATTGACAAACGTTTCTCTTCTCACTGGACAGTCTTTATTTTTAGATTGGATGCTTACTCTAAACGTGTATTTAGAATGACCTAGCAAAACTACGTAGCGAATTACACTGAGAAAATGGCAAAAGTGAGGGTACACTGAAGAAAGCAAAACAGAGTCTCATCCTCTAAAAACAGTTTGCCCAAACTGAGGTTACCAGCCCGAGTCCTCCCTTAGCTGTCTGGTCACCCAGCTGCGTGCAGTTTTCCACGCCGCCGCCACTCTCCGCAGCAAGGGCTGTCTGCTCCGACCTGGCAGGACATGAAGCAGCTCCAGACCGAAAGCCGGATAACTATACGCAGCTGCTACGTCTCAGTCATGATGCCGCATATTTGCTTGGGCACGGCACTGCACCCACGGAGTATGGCCCCTGCACCACCCAGCCGATGTGGAGCACGGGCAGCGTTCAAAGAGGCTAGAGCCGGAGCCCAGGGACGCGTCCTGCCATCACACAGGGCTCTCGCTCTTGATCCAGGTTCCTACACCAATGGCAAATTATTGAAGCAGCAGCAAGTACAAAAACCAGAAGGTGGATGTACTCTGAGGAGACGAGCATAAGCCAGCCCCTTGTCAGGAACGACAGAAAGCATCAGCCAGGTCTACAAGGTAAGCTCCTGCATCTACCCGCTCAGTCAGCGAGCCATCACCTCAGCTAGCACCACCAGAGACATGAGATTCAAGCCCCACAAAGACACTCAGAATACGGAACGAGTTTGTCCTTGCAGGGAGTGTTGGTGAGGCCGCATCTTGAACACTGTGTTCAGTTTTGGGCCCCTCACTACAAGAAGGATGCTGAGGTGCTGGAGCGTGTCCAGAGAAGGGCAACGAAGCTGGTGAGGGGTCTGGAGCACAAGTCTTATGAGGAGCGGCTGAGGGAACTGGGGTTGTTCAGTCTGGAGAAGAGGAGGCTGAGAGGAGACCTTATTGCTCTCTACAGCTACCTGAAAGGGGGTTGTGGTGAGGCGGGTGTTGGTCTCTTCTCCCAAGTAACTAGCGATAGGACAAGAGGAAACGGCCTCAAGTTGTGCCAGGGGAAATTTAGACTGGATATTAGGAAAAATATTAGGAAAAATTTCCCTACTGAGAGAGTGGTCAAACATTGGACCAGGCTGCCCAGGGAGGTGGTGGAGTCATCATCATTGGAAGTGTTCAAAAAACAGATGTGGACGTAGACGTGGCACTTCAGGACATGGTTTAGTGGGCATGGTGGTGTGGGGTTGATGGCTGGACCCGGTGATCTATAAGGTCTTTTCCAACCTCAATGATTCTGTGAATGATCCTGTGATGCAAAAACCTGTTGTTCTTTCAATGCACAGCCTACATTATCCTGCCTAAACTTGAGATTTGGACAAACACTTGGTAAACTGGCCATCTAGGATTTGAACATGAAAGTGTGCTGCAGGAACAGAGCAAAGAAATTTAATCTTTTGACGTACTCATCACATTGGATTAATTTAGAAGGCCACGCTTCTGTTTTGTTTGCATTATCACAAAGTGTTTGATTGACTTTGACATCAGAGTGAAATAGGTGGATATTAATAAAAGAATATAGATAACAAACTAGAGAGACAGATACCAGGATCAGATTGTTAATGCTTCACACTCACACTTTATACACATGTCTATATATAAAAAATTGCTTTTGCAAACATCAGAATGTTCATTACACTATTCAGAAACGGAGGTTTACTGTGACAATCTGCTGAAAACTGCCTCTGCGATGATAACAGGAAATCAGTCACTTATTTTGCTGGATTGTTCATAAAACTGACAGGCAGGCTCCGACTGAATCCGAGAAGCCTGCACCTGGTCAGAAAACTGTGAGATCTGACAACAGTCTCTCTGTTGCTAATAATTATGCACCAGTTTAATCACCAACCCCATGCTTAGCAAAATGAAAGCATAAAACTGGGCAAATGATGAAGCTATAGGTATTTAAATCATACAGCAGTTTTTGTTCAATTGGCATGGTGATGAGTTGCTCCTTTTTTTTTTAAATTCTAGATGATGCTGACAGTATTTAAAACTGAGGTTAGAAATTACAGCAGAAGAATCTGACTTGTGGCACATATCATAGAATATGTCATTTTTCCCTCAACCAAATACAGATTGTTGATCACTTAATCAACAAACAAATCAATAGCTCAGAACACCCGCAATGCAAATAAGATTAAAACGCTACTTGTTCTTTCCTATGTACAACGTTCACTTCTTTGATTCCTGTTTTGCATTCAAATTAGTTCAGCTGAGAAACAGAGAGTACAGATGCAAGTTTGATTATATCATTAGTAAAGCTGTCCTGGATCACTTTAAATCTATTACTCTTCAGAAAGAATTGAGAGAGATCTCCATGGGAGGATAAAAGGTATTTCCAGGCAAAAATCTCATCTACTGTCAGATGTGTGTGTGTTTTGTTGTTGGGTTTTGGGGCTTTTTTTTGTTTCCCCTACAAGGAAGATGCACTACTATTTCTTTTAAAACTTTATGTTCTTTTAATCATGTTACTCCATCACAGCAAACTGTCTTCATCATGTCTCGCATTTGACTGGCTTTTGGCACTGGCAAACAGTCATGAAAGTGAAAACTTAGTTAAGTACGCTGAAAAAAGAAGCTTAAGGGGAAAAAATAGGAGAACATAAGGCTTTTTTAGGAGCAATGAGGACACTGGTTTAACTTCAATCTTAGTGTTGAACTAACACTAGCAATTGTCCAAGCACCACTTGCCAGTGGCTGATGGAGATACCAGATTGCTTTGGTGCACGGTCCGTAACGCACGGGGAACCGCTCGTGCAATTCCTTTGCTCTGCGGACAGAGGCTGGCCTGCACTTGAACTGCGCCCTTCCTCTGGCTGTCACGCACATGGTATTTCCCAAGGTCCATTTTGCGCTCCTGGGGTCCTTGAAGGGCCAGGTGAACCTTAGTCCAGCAGCTCCCAGGAAGGAAAGGGATGAGGAAGGGAAGACAAGAGATCTCCCATGTCGTTCACTACTGGAAAGGATCAGGGGACAGCAGAGCCAGGTTCTTCCTGCACCAGACGAGGGAGAAAAAAGGAATAGCAGGCAACGACTGCTGGTGGGACAGGCTGCCTCCAGTAGCAGTCCCACCTCTCCCACCCTACACGCACACACAACTTCAAACAGCAGCAGCCAGCCAGGCTCTGCACCGGGCTGTGACAAGCTGGACAACATGTTCAGCTGTCCTAGCAGCATTTTAAAACAATCTATCAAGTTGCTTAGTTTTAGTCCCTCTCCTACTCTAAGCCTGTCACATACCCAGAACTGGGGCTCTTTAACACATGTACAGAACTGGCGCTATTTGACATTTGACAGCTAAACAGTTCGAAGCTTTGATCAGCTAAAATATGCATGCCAAAATGAGACTTGCTTTATTTACCTTAGGCCTTTAGAATACACAAAATAAAAACTTAAAATAAATGAAAATAAAATACTTCTGTATCACATGATAAATGCCTTATGTTTGCCTGAAGGCAGCCTACTGAACTGCCTTCCAGGTGACTACCCAACTCAGAAAAGCTACTGGACACAGAAGGACTATATTTAAGAGCAGCTGAGATCCATCAATTACTTTCAATTACTCTCATTCTTCTGCAGTAATGTTTTCTCCTGTGAAAAAGAGGAAGGAAACATCTGGAGCTTTCCAGACCAGCATGTAAGAGAGAGAGAGACCTGCTTCCATCTAAAGGTCCAACCCGAGCTCGAAGGACACACCATTGCCATGTGTCAGAAGGATGCAGAGGTGAGATGCTGCCCAGGCACTCAGGAAATGAGGGATAATACTAGAGAGCCTCCCATCTCTTGTTATTTTCAAACATGTGTAACTCTCAATGCTTTAAGTATAATGCTTTCGTGGCACAGACGTGTATTTAACTGCATCCTTTCTGCTCTTTTATGTCATTACCAGCTAGGTTAAACCAGCAGCATAGAGACCCCCCAGCCTAGAAGATTCCCCAGGTAGGTGCCTGGAGCAATGGATGTACACTGTAGGGTTCAGGAGCGGGATGCACTAAGAAATCTCTGCTGAGGAACAAGTCCATGGTGGATGATTCTCTCCTGGTCTTAGGATGCCCAACAAATACTCAGGTTGAGAGCAGATCCTGCAGTCTCAGTGCAAGAAACAGAAATTAGACTAAGGAGGCTTCTCTGTCTTGGAAACATGTGAAACCTAGGAACCAGTCACAGCAAGAGATGACTGTTCAGGAGGGCGATGGACCATTTTTCACCCCACATCCGCAGTGAAGAGAAAGCTTATCATGTTGCACTTAACTGCTAATGACTAATTTCCATCTGGTTCACCCTTGTTAACCACATAATCTGCCACAATGCTAAATATATCAGAACTAAAAAGCACTAAGAGATGAACCCCATTTTAGTAACCACACATTTTTAAAACATGGGCAAGACCCAGTGAATTTTGCAGTATTCCCTATGTTTCATGCTATTAAAATCTTCATTGTTCGGGGGAAAATATTGTCAGGTTTGGGAAAATCACAAGAGTTCACACAGTACATAGTACATTTTTTAACAAACATTATCACAGCTGGTTCAGCATGAGACTTTTATAAATTTAGAATTATTTTTTAAAGACAAAATTAATTATTTTTATCCATAATTGTAACTATTTAGGATCTGTTTTAAAAGGGATGCCTTTGTTTTAAAATCAGGCTTCTCTCAGCCCTCTGCTCTGCCATTTGAAAGTTATTGTTAAATGGCCAAATAAAGTACAACAGTTAACTTTAAAGACTTGCTATTCTATTAATTATATTGCAGTATATAACATTTCTGCACAGGGACCTTCTTCTAATATCTCCTAACCCACTACCTCATGAATTTTAATTATGTGTGGCAAAGAAAAGCCCACATCATTAAGACCATAAAAGAGGTATTATATTAGCCCTTCTTGCAATTGCCACCACAAACCAGGACCTTAGAAAAGCAACAACCTACCCCCTGCCAATTAATTAAACAATCAGTATCTCCAGAATTATTCTGTTATCATCTGGTGATGGATGATAACAAGCAAAGACAACGGTACAGCTGGGTACACATGTGAGAGATGTCACAGGCAGCACTGCCCTTCATTATCTTGTTTTCAAATGATTTATAGACACCTCCTTTCAAAAAAAATGATAAGAGGTTTACTGGAAACTTAAATAAGAGAAAATCTGGGATATACACTCTGAAATGGAAATGGGATAACAATACGTTGAAATTATTCGTACAGTTTTGCAAAACCCTCTCAAGAAGGCCATCGTGGCATCATCAAAACAGAAAGGCGGCATTTTCTCCTGTAAGATGTTTACGGAGACCACAGCATATGACAGAAAAACCTAACAAGGACGAAGAGTTCTTTACCTTTTCATCTGCAACAGTATTCATTTATGTATTTTAATGTAAATTCTTTAATACGTTAATAATGTTAATGTTAATAACCTTGCCCTCTTATACATTGGTATTTATGGATATCTATATTGTATATACCTCTAACAATTTCTGTGAATGAACTAGCGACAGGCAAACAGCCAAGAAGAACCATGTGGCGTTCTTTTAAAACAACAATATCGCCTACAAGCTTTGTCCTACCTCTTCCAATGGCTATTTGTAACTGTATTTTTACATATTACCCACAAAAGGTTACTGCCTTCCCTCCTGGGGATACTGCAGAGTAATAGTTTTGTTTTCTAGTTCAGATGAGCCCATACTTCCAGGATCTGTTTTCCCCATTTTTATTCAGTCATATGAGCACAAATGTGCACAACACCAAGACGACAACAGCTTAAGCAGCACCAACAGTATCACAGGCAACTGCAAAATGCTGCACTACCTCACGGACGGAAGTTTAAACAGGGCTCTTAAAATTAACAGGTTTATTTATACACACACAGGCGCAGTTTGGGGTTTTTGCACTAATATACCTCCTGCCCAGTGTATTAGCACAGAGATGTCCTTTGGCCTCTTACCACTGACTTCTGCTGGTGTTGAAGAAGTGCCTCCAGAAACAGCAGCCAACAGAAAGGTAATTCAGTTCTGCCTTGCAGCCTTCGCTCACCCATCATCCGTTTAGCCGTCTGACGCTTCATACGACGCTTATCAGATTTTTGCCTCTTGGCCTGAAAAAGGAAGCAGAGTTTGTGAAGAGCCTGAGAAGAACAGACTAACTCGTACGTAGATACGCTGACAGACAGATAGGCAACACAGCGAGTGTAAATCACTGTTATCAGAACAGTTGACGTGAGCTTGTCTTTACAAGCGCAAATGTTTCGCAGAAGGTGCTGTGTAGGCACATCGGAGATTGCTAAAAGGTTTTTAAACCTTAAAAAGCTATTGCTTTTCTTCTCATAATGGAGGTGTAATGTTTTCTACTAATCGTTCCATTTTGCAGTTCAGAGAAATTAAGTGTATTCAAGTTCCGAATAATTAATTGTATGGCATATTATAACCTCTTCAAAAGAGGTAGGTAGTAGATTTACTGTCTGGATCTTTAATGGATTACTACTTTACCACATTATTAACCTTGGCGTGCTTAGAGTTCATTGATTTAGTGTTTAATGAAACGAATGAGAAAGGGGAAATATGGAGCTCAACTGTGAAGAATTGTACAGAGATAATACACAAAATTGCAAAAAATGAGATGGAATCCTACGATTATGACAATTACTAACAAAGGTAGAGAGAAAAAGTGAGATATACCTTCACTCAAGCATTCGCTGGAAACTGGCACTTTATAAAATGTGGACATAATGAACGTTCATTATTTGAATTCATCTTTGAAAAGGTCTAAAACATTGCTTTTCTGAAAATGAAGGCATGTAAAGACAATCTGAAATTCACTCTGCTTTTACGTACCTGGAAGTACAAGGTTTGAATGAGATTGTATCTAAAGCATCGTTACTACTTGCTATGCAATTACTCAGCGCTGCACAGAGCCAGTGAGAAGCAGCCCTCCCGAGATGTTTCTGCTCCAAAGCTGAGTAATAGGAAACCTAATCAGAGTCAGCCCAGGGGTTAAATGTCTGCCCTGTAAGTGATAGCTGTTATTTACAGCTTGCCATAAGATATGAAAATAAGGTCTTAACGTTCTTATAGGGCTAAGAAATAAATACCATCCCAAGAGTTCAGAATCAAAAAGACAAGATATTTATCATCTCCATTTTTAAAATTAAGCCACGATTAAATGAGGCTGGAGCAGATCAAACTGGACTTTGAATCCTCCCAGCCCAAGCTCAATGTCTTAGCAGCACATCCATCCTTTCACAGGAACGAAAAAGACGCCCAGCTGGAGAAATACAGGGGATGTGCAGAGATTCAGCCTCAATCTGGCAGCATTTTTCAGAGCATGATTAACACTAAGAGGTTTGCTTGATGGGGAGTACAGTGCTCAGCACTTTGTAGGTTCCAGTCTGCAACTACTGCTTTGAAGAAACAAAAAACTAAGGAAGGAAAAAGATTAACAAGCTGTAGGACTTAACAATTTACAAGCTGAGGTAATGGGTGAAACTTGCCATGAAAAGATTAGTGTGTTTCAAGAAAAATTTTGGTAATGCCCTGAGAACATCATCTTCTTGTCTGTGATTACAGCTCCAAAGCAAAAAACCTACCTTGGTGTGCTCAGCCCAGTTCACTCTGTAAGTTTGAACAACTCAGTTAAGCAACTAAACCCATGTTTTGTGACCTTGAGCATCTTTAAGTGCACTTTGAGCTTCTATGGAATACAGCAGGATTTCTAAAGAAAAGGTCATTAAATGCCATTTTATGCATCTAGTTATAAGATAAAGAGGCAAGCTTGCAAATGACTACCTTCAGGAGGTTACGTAGCATAAGCATGGTCAAGGCAGTGAAGAGCATAAGCCTTGGCATGTGTGTCAAGACAGGTTCCAGTCAAGGAGCTCGTTGTAATTGCGTTGCAAGAGAATCAAGAAAGAATAAGGGCTTAAGTTAATCCAAACTGACCAAATACCTGAACTGCGAATTTTAAGGAAAAATCTGCATTAGCAGGGTAAAGATGGCACTGAAGAGTTGCATGAATTCTCCTGACTGAATAAAAAATGCCAAACTATTACACAACTTTGTATTAACTTCAGTTCATTGCTTTGATTAAAAATACTGTAGCATATTGGAAAAAATCTAAATATTTCACAATAATTATTTATATAACAGCATTTGTATTCAAGGATTGGTATCCTGACTTCTCTCTTTAAATACAAAGCCATATGTGAGAACTGTGCTTACTGTCAACACAGGAGACAGTAGTTCTTAGATCAAACATTCAGATTAAGTATTTTCTTATTTTGTCTGGTGCTTCAGCTTGGCACATGTGAAATTTCCAACAGGCTACAAACTCAGTAAGGTACCTCTGGGGCCACAGGTTACAGCATTGGAACAACAGCGTGAGTAATTTTGCAGAGCACGTATTGCGCAGGCAGAACTGTGCCAGGTGACAAATAGGAAATACTTTACATATTTCCCTTCCTACTAATTACGTTTCAGGTCCAATCTGCCAGTCCTGCTTCATGACAAATTCCCTGAGAATTCATCATTTTCCTTGCAGGATTGGAGTTACTAACAGCAGCAATAAAAATAAAATTTCTATAAACTTCATAATTTTCATTTTCAGCTGTCTTCCCAAAGAGCAATTAATCTCCACAAAAAGAAACTATGCTTTCTCCGCATTGTTAGGCTCCAGAAAGACTTACCACGGCAGAACTAACCTTAGGCATAGCAATGCTGTTTCCATTACAGATTTCTGTCATGGTCAGGCTAAAAAAACACGAGGTTTGTTCCAGTGGCCCAGAAAAAAAGCTTTTCAGATCTCCCACGGCAGACAACTGCAATATGATCATAATACAAAATAACAGGTGAATCACAGAGCACATCTTGCCCCACGTGCAAAACACGATACGTGCAAGTATCTAGAGTTAACTTTAAAACAATGCTGGCTTAAATAGAGAGGATTGCAAAAGTAAGTGTTCTTAAATTTGAGGCAAATTGTGTTGCCAGGCAATTATCACTACATGTTCATACTGCCACTAAATCTAACAGTGAAGCAACAAGAAACTTGCATTTTTTTAAAATGTACATGCCAGTAAAAATAGAAAGGTAATTTTAAAGTATTTTCCAGGCTCCGTAAGTATTGTTTTTTATTTCAGTGAAATAACCTGCCTTCTTGGACTGTTTATTTTGAATGTTAAATTTGATCAGTAAAAATCCTGCTAGACATGAAACAAAAAAAACCCTAGAAACTGTGCTAGTGTTTGGTTTTGGCATATATTCATGTTGCTGAGTTCTGATATAACTGCAACCATTCAAGAAAAATAAAAACAGTGCTCTCCATATATTCATTTTGTAAAGCTTTGTTTTATTTCAAGATGCAAGAGAAGAGATGCTTATGGTCATTCAAGATAATCAGAGTTTAAATGAATTTTCAAATTTACCAGGTTAGAAGGGTTTGATGTAATGTCATTTTGCACAAGGAGTGACACCTGATTTTGAAGGGAAATGTGATTTTTTGGAAGTACGTCACTTAATGACTGATAAAAGACTCTGAATGTGTCTTTTGAAATATGCCTCCCATATCAGATGGAATATGGACATCATCTTACAGGAGTGAAGTTATGATACATTCTCATTTTAGCAGCATTTGCAATTATCTATATAAATTCTCTCCTGTGCTACATGGAGAAAACGACTCACACTCACTGCACTGAGGTGGTGACATTGGTTCACGTGAGCAGTCCCAGCTCCCGCAGAGGTAACATCTGACTTCTAGAAATCCCTCAGAGCTGCCATGCGATGAATAATCGCATCTGAAGGTAGAGATAAGTTACCTACAAGTTCCCCCTGAGGCAAAATAAGGAGGAACATTTCATTTCTGGCAAGCTGCAACTCCCAAGTCCCACTACACATAAAGATCTCGCTTGTTTATGGAGCAAGGACGAGATGGTAGGAGAGAGAGAAACCTCCCAGGATATAATAATTCACTTCCACATGGACTGTTAACGAAGGGTCATTCAAAGCAAGTATCTGTAGAAACGAGGCAGGACAGAAATTCTTTCCAAACCTCCATAAACAATGCAATAGGAATTTCAATTTAATCTCTCATCAAAGTAAATTGAATATAGAAAATTGGTCACACTCATTGTCTCGAGCATCATGTCCATCATTTACCCCTCAGGAGGCTTCAAAAACAGAGATCCTGTGTTGCTCATTAAGTGATTCAGGTTTAATTTAACAGATTATGGGGACGTCTTACTAAAACATCAGGATTATTACTGCAGCCTGTAGGAGTTGAGCTGTAGAATCTGAGCAAAAGCAAAATATTACAACTTGCGTTACCCCAGCGTGCAGGGGCCTCAGTCAAGGGCGTCCCACTGCGCCCGGCACATCCAACCTCTGTGTGCACAGCCTGAGCCACACGCTAAAAAGCAATTTCTGAAGGAACCTGCCAGAGGGATTTTGGAGCACAGGTAGGACCAGTGTCCTAAGCTCTATGTTTTTGTGAAAGCCCCTTTCTACCGGGCAAAGCCAAAAGGGTGGGAGAAAGCAACACCTTTTTACAGTTCTCCTGTCCCGCAGAGCAGTGAGTGAAAGAGCAGATGGGATCGTCTTCCACCGGGGGTGTGAGCCCACCACCTCCCACGGTCAACGGAACAGCAGTTACACCACCGCAGCGACGCGCTGCCCATCAAAGGCAGGGATAATACCTCACCCAGGTCTGCCCCGTGCCTGTAAATGAAACTGGAACATGGCAGCGGAGAACAACAGTCCGGCTGAGCTGCTCCTTGCTCTCTCGACAGCAGATGCCACAATGGTCCCAAAGCTCAGGGGCAGGGGACACATCCCTTAGTGACTTCAGAAAAGTCAAAGGATGCCTGTGACAAGAACTCAGCACAGCCGCCAGCCCAGTGAGCAAATGGGGCTTGGGATGTTAAACATAGCTGCCAGTTACGCTTGGCTTTAAATGGCAAATTTCCATTGTTTAGAATTTTAATTATCTCTTTAGTTCCTAGGGAACTTAGAAGCCAATTTTTCCAGCCAAATTCCTTATTCAACTTTAAGACTAGCTGCTCTTTCATGACTGCTGTTTCTATTGAATTGCTGTCCGTAGTTTGATGATTATTTTTTTCTTCAGTGGTTACCATTTAGATCCCTATCATTCACATGGGGAATTGAGATCATAGATTTGTCCTGTCTTTATCCAAACTTTAACCGTCACTGTGATGCCCAAGTCACTCAGCCCTGGTTAGGTCGCTAGAATTCCTCACATTCTTCTGTAAATTCTACCTAAATAATATTACATCCTCTTCAAAATCTTCGTTTCGTCTCTCCTAAATTATAAGAATATGAAGCATCAGCTTTAGTGCAGGCTATTTCAGCTTTGCTCTGTCTCACATGTTGGAAAGCTGAACATTTTTTGTATTTAGTCCTGTTCTCTTACTATTGCCTACCATAGTCTGACTGAGATCCAATGACCGTCCAGTGTGGCCACGTCCAGTGACACCAGGCTCCGGAGGGAGAGGACTGTCCACTGTGCACAGGAGCTGCGTAGCAAGCTTCCTGCATGCTGTAAAAACACAACATTTGGGGTCACTGTTAAACCACTTGAGCAATTCAAAACTGGTCATCTTGCTGTAAGGAGCAGCATTTAATTGTATGAAGTACACAGATGTGCTACTTGGTCTTAAGGAAGCCACCCTTGCCTTTCACACTGTTGAGAAGTCAACTCTGACTTGTCTTCTCCAGCTTAAGTTTTGCAAACCTTTGACTTCATTCACAGGAAGGACTGGGATTTAGCTTGTCTTTGGAAACAAAACCATCAGGGGTTTTTTTCCTAATTTTACATCCACTAGCATTCCTATTCTTCTCAGCACTGGACTACAAGGCACTCCAAACACTCTTCACTTTATTGTAGAGCTCATTTTGCTTCAAGAGAGCACTCTACCAGCGAATTAGTCATAAATTCCCAACCTGTAGCCCAAAAAGCTCCTTCGCAAACCCCTTGCATTGCCCAGCTCTTCAAGTAACTTCTTCCCTCTCCGTTTTAAACGGCACTTTTTCCTAGAAGCAGAGGAGAAATGGACACTGATAAAGAACTAAGGCAAAGAGTTCTTCATAGAACAGTGTTTTAATGTTTATTGAAAATAATTTGTGATAAGCTGTATATACTCAAGCATATTGCTGGGTGGGGGTCCAATGACACCGGCATGCCTGCCCTAGCTAATAGTACAGAAGCCACTGATGCTCCTAGTCCCACAAAAGCATTTTTGTTCCTTTAGAGTGTAATTATTCTTGCACAAAGAGAAAAATTGCTTCTCTCTTTTCCCCCATTCTGTTCACTGAAAACCGAATTTAAAAGAAAGTTTACTGTGTGTTTCCGAGAACACTTGGTTTTGAATGTTGGAGGTTCCTTTGTTTTTAGCATCAATAAAGGTCAGTCACTCTGTGCCGTCATTGACAGGCTCCTGTTCCATTTGGCTAATACATTCCACTTAGCATCACACACAACAATCAGACATATTCTTAATAGTAGGAAGTCGCAGAAGAACAAAAGGCATGTGTGTGCTATCTAAGATTTCCTTGGAGTGAATTACACTGGATGAATTATTCTGAATTACTTAGAAAAAGAAATTGTTTACTATTCTATCATAACAGATGCTCCAGACAAAGAAGAGAGGAAGCTGTTGCAGCCTCTGACACAGCCATAGCTTTTCACAGCTGAACATGGTTGTGCAAATTAGCTGGTAAACTTTATGGAAGAACCCAGAAAGAAGCAATTAGAATTACAGCGCCGGTTAGAGAATCTGTAGTTTGTAATCAACCAAAATTGTGCAGTTTTCCATATT
The DNA here is from genome assembly GCF_000687285.1 of Phaethon lepturus. Classification (NCBI taxonomy): domain Eukaryota; kingdom Metazoa; phylum Chordata; class Aves; order Phaethontiformes; family Phaethontidae; genus Phaethon; species Phaethon lepturus. Next base: position 104,813 of record NW_010521390.1, on the reverse strand, counting down.
CTCTGCTGATAATGCAAATGTAACCTTTGAAGGAAACTGCTCTGTATGTAGCACATCCTGAAAGCGAGAAACAACACTGGAGTCCAAGCAAATATCTTTGAGGACAGTAGGTTATATATGTCTTGGTCAAGTCATATATGGGCATCACATAGATTGTGAACAAATTCTACAAAGCATGCGTTCTGGTCATTGGCACAAGTAACTGGGCGGAACAAGATCCCAAGGGCAAAGCAAGAGCCGCAAAAAAACACAGACTGGCTTGAGACCAGGGACTAGAGAGCCCGTGAGGAAAAAGGACTGCAGTCTGCATTGTTCAGTGTAGAGGACTCAAGGAAGACATGACAACAGCTTTCAAATATGTGAAAGAATGCAGTAAAAGAGGAATAAAATAAACACCACCTCAGGACTCTGGAGACAAGACAGAGTGCAATGAAGTTGAAATGCAAGAAGAGACTGTATGTTAATATTAGGAAAAATCTTCTAGTAGGAAGAATAGATAAATATCAGAACAGATTGCCTAGGAGGATTGTAAAATTTCAGGCAATGTGGTCACAGAGTGGATCATATTTGCTAGCTCACAGATATGTAGAGGAAGTCCTCTATGCCACCAAAGTGCTGTGAAGTAAGTGGATGTGTGAATATCTTACAGATCTCTTACAGATTCCCCTGTTCTATTTTCTTATGTTGCACCAGGCAAGAGGAAGAGAAATCATTACTGAGCTTTTCTCGTTTCATCCCTACTGAAAATACCCTATGGAAGTTTTATCTGAATTTTGGTTTTGTGCGACATCTTTGTTTAAATTCAAGATGGAAAAATTGACATGTGCTTAGGCCCTGTCTTGGAAGACAAAGATTATATTTAAGAATAATTTTCAATATGTTCTAATAATTAGGCTGTACTTCCTTTTACACACACCGAAGATCAGTTGTTGATCTGATCCAAAGCAAGTGGCTTCCCATCACAGGAAGCATTCCCACTCTTCAACTTACTCTTGGGCACATGCTTCTGGCACATTTCTCACAGTAAAATCAGCTGATTACATGATCCAGCCCAAGGCAAAGGGAAGGAATGGATGGTTGATGGTCAACCGATTAGTAGAACCAACCCTTTTGGTATCATTGCAGCATGACATGCAATTATATGTAACATGACACTACATCTCAATGCTACTGCAAGGTTAGTCATTGAAAAGCTGTCCAAGGCTACTGAAGTTCACAATCTCGTCCATTAAAATATACTGCAGAATTCTGAGACTGGAAGTTCCTACAAGTACAACGTAAGTCATGCAGTATTGCTGCAAACTGGCTAGGATTTACAAATAGCTCCAATGGAGAAACCGCATGGAGATCTTGGACCGAGTCAGAGCGGTGAATGGCTGCGCTGTATCATTTTAGCCACAGAAAAATTTTTGACCTCTTCTACCTCCAGGGCACATTCTGGACCAACCACCAACTGACTGCTACTACTTACCTAACAGGGACAAGGGCAGATTTAGTTAGTGTTGTCACCTGCTTTGAAGCCCATTGCTCACTACAATGCATAACTACTCCATAAGTAATCATTATACAAAAGTAGTTTATTTGTCCACACTAAATAGCCTTCCAGGTCATTCAATTAATCACTGGAGTTTTTTAAGACTCCATCTTACATCATTTAGGAGTTCACTTTGCTTTATCGTAAATTAGTAGAATCCAAATTCCTGTCCTTCTTATACCAGGGACAGAAGGTACCATAATATTTATCTGTCCTCCTAAGATTTAGGGTTGGTTTGTGTTTTTTCTTTTTATATGATTGTTCTAAATTCCAGTCCTGGATTTGGTTTATGTCCTAGTTATTAATTTTACAAGGTTTGTTCAGCTGCCCAGAGTACCAGTTAGAAACTTATAAAATGAAATGAACATTCAGCTACGTTATATGGCAGAGAGATACAAGGTTCATTGATCCCTGAAGCAAATTAAATACAAATAATTGCTTTTTTTTTTCATTGCCACTGTTGCTAGCTTTTTTCCCCTCCTTGTCTTGATGTGCATTATTGAATGCAACCGCATTTCTCAGGATGAGGAAGGATAAATGTCAAACACATAACGATGAAAACACATAAAGATGTTCCACAGTACTAGTATGCATCATTGCTTTGGCAAGGAAAGAATATTTGCTATTAAATTATATTGCCAATGCTATGAAAAACTAGCTAGTCACTACAACTTTTTATTATTTTTGAGATATCTTCATTAAAACTGTATAGAGATAAGTTGCAATAGGCAGCATATAACCACAATTCCAGCTCTACGATACCGTTCAGAGAAATATTCATAAAGAAAAATTTTCTTTGGGCCTCCAAAGATTAGACACACGTCAGCATAAACAGCAAAGGCTAAACTGGCAAGCAGCAAACACTTTATGTACATGTCTAATTTTGTTTACTATATCCTACTACATATAGACCAGTCATTCTCCTAGAAACACAGGTATTTTTTTTATTGTGACATGTTTCAGACGGTCCTCTAGGGCTTTGTCTCCCGTTCTTGCACTGGCTACAAAAGAAAGTCAAAATTACAGAATATGTCCAATGGTTAAGATACTTAAACAGTTTGACCACTTTCGGAGGCCACTACCGCTTCCGACACCTTACCCCAGGACTGGTGTGCTCTCTGGAGAAGTCCTTCAGTAACATTTTTCTCATTCCTGTTACTAAACCCTCCTATTAAAACTGCACCCGTGGGGTGGCATGTGAAGCTAATAACGCTGAGTACCTCTTCTACAGAGCTCTTCCACTTCCCTGTTCACCCACATTCAGAAAAGCCTGCCCCTGCTTACAGTGACTGGGCAGCAAGGTATCAAATGCCAGTAAGGGGAATAATAATTTCCTTCCCCATGCTCTTTAAAAGTTTCTTAATTAACATGTCTATTGTGCTCCTCATCCTGCACATCTCCTTTTCTCTGCCTGGATTCTCCTGTTACAACCTGCAGAACGCAGCATTAAAAACATCATAAATCATGCAACTTGGGGAACAATAATTTTGTAATCACCTTACTGCACTGGTAATATTAATTTTCCTGAGAGCTTAATTTAAAAGCTAAACGTGATGCAAGAGATGTCGAAACTAGATTTAGATGCTTAAATCAAATAAACACAATTTAATGCCCCCACCATGTTTTGCTTATAGGGACTGGTTGTTTTAGGGTGATCCCATCACACTGACGACACAGAAACAAGACCTTTGTTTGAACTGTCTTCTACACCACCCGGCATTAAGGAACAGAAATGGAAATTAGAATGTTGGGTACTTTACATCTGATTTAAGGCAAATAGCAGAGTGTTATGAAATACTCTATACAAAGAATGTAAAAATCAAGGTTTTCTAAGAATTCTTAGATCACAATGTCCATTACTTTGTTAGCTCTGAGTTGTAGAGTGGAAAGCTTTAAAAACATGCTGTTAATCAATACAAGCACAACTTTTAGCTCAGTTCCAAAAGATTCAGAGGAATTATCGTAAGAGACACAGGAAGTCTACCAGGGCAGTGGCTAAAGCTAGACTGGGATACAGGAAACTTGGACACAAGTTTTGGCAAGAATCAAGGTTCGACCTTGTCTTCTCTTGTTTCAGACCAGCAGCTGCCAAGCAAGGGGGTAAATCCACATCACAGGAGGTACCCAAGGAGGAATCAGTGGTGCCGGTGATGCCGAAGGAAGGCAGAGCTCGGGGATGGACTGCATTGCACAGCTCTCTTCGACTCCATCCTCCCTTGGCTGGGAGAGGACCCATGCTGCTGTGGGGGGTGCACAGGGTTCCGGGAGCCCTTTCAGCTCCTCGTCCCTGGATTCCCTAAGCATTAGCACCAGGCACATGTTGACGGGAGGCTGTCCACTCCTCCTCGTTAGCACGATGCGCACTGGCACATCTCCAAAACAAGAGCGTGTGATTCCCGTGACAGAGTCATAATTATCCTTCCCCCAGCTGTCGGGGGGTGAACCCGCCCATACACACAGTTGTACGGTCATACCAATGCAGAGGTTGTCTCACAGCTAGCCATATCCAACCCACGTTTTCTCATTAACTGCCCTTGCAGTTTTATGCACATAATTTAGCAGAAAAATCTTAAATCCTAGCCAGAAATTTCACTGCAGTCAGTGAATACCCCAGCGCACAAGTATTTCGCAAGTCCATTGCGGCACTCACAGCAGTTGAACAATCTCACCAGGTAGCCACATACTTTACAACCTCCCATCCTGGCCTGGGCCCAGCTGTGACAACATCTGCACTGAAGAGAAGCATTCCAGCACTTGCTCCAAGCAATGCAGACAGCACTGTCACTTCTGCTACCGCTATGACCAAGCACTTTCCCCATATCCAATTATCGCCTTGCACAACCAGCGGCCATATAAAAGCTGCTGTCTCTTCTGGCAGCTTCCTTCAGCCCACCAACACCAGCGCTGGTATTTTGTCCGGATTATACTGCACCTAATGAGCTCAATGCAAGCCATGAGGTGTTGGCTCCTCCCCAGCCCAGTTAGTCCCGCAGCTGTGGGGCCATCATTCTCCTTAGTTTGTGGTGACTCATCTCTCTTGATAAACTTTCTATTTGGTCTCACATAACCCCCAACGAATAAAAGAGTACGGAGAGAGAACCTCTCAATGGCCCGTAAGGCAGATTCACTGCTTATATTATTTGCCTTCACATCATGAGAAGAGGAGCAACCACCACCTCCTGCCCTCCACAGGGCCACACAGCTCATTGCTTATGGTATCCCAAATCCAGAGAGATTAAGCGAGTCCAGGAAACCCAAGGACTTTAAAAAAAAAAGGTGCTCATGGCCAGGTAGCCAGATTTGTCAGCATCAAGCACTGCTGGCCCAGTTACTGCCCTCATTACAGTATTCAGAAACCATTGGCACTGGTTCCCTTCCCTCGCATATGGAAAAGAAGATAATCTTAAGCAATAATGGGTGTACTAGCAAAAAATCTGCAGTTATAGGTCACATATCATTATGTCTTCCCATCACATAACCACAGCCCCACCGAGAAATGGGCACTGCGTAGGTAGCGTACATTCAATTCATCCCTGTAAGTGTATGGGGCTATTTCCACAAGAGGCAGCAGCTCACCTAGAGCCCAAGAAACTTCATCAGCAAAGCCACATGAACTTCCTTCGCCATGAAGAAACCTCCATTCTGGAAGTGAGCAGAGACAGACGGAGGTACCAGGCCTTCAACACTTGAAATTGTGCTGCTGTGAGAGAAACTATGACAGCGACTAAAAGATCTTTTATAATGTGGAATCCACAAAAAAATATACGCACTTCAGAAGTAGTTGGTTTAAGCAAGAGGCTTTTATTTCTAGCTGTCTCTCTGCCTCCCTTTCTCATCTTCTGTGCCATAGATCATGTGCAAATTGCTGTGACCTGTGAAACAGATCAATGAAGAGAAAATTTAGGGGCCAACATAAGAATAAAAGAGGACACAAAATTATGACAATGCCCTACTAAACCAACCAGACAGGTCATAGTGAGAAGAACAACTTTATCCTTTGAGGCTACTTGTAACCACAGGAAGCTCCATTAACTCCTGACGGTGCATCATAAAACATCAGCTCTTGCGCTGTGGGATGGATGTAGAGCAGACTCCCACCAGGAGAGACAACGGGACAATAGCCGTTCTGCAACAACAGCCACTGTGCAACAACCTTGGCACTGCCACCGGGGCACAACGCTGCTCAAATTTATCAGCAGAATTTACAGTCACCTGGGACCGTACCGGTTGCAGAGGCAGGCACGAAAGGCAGAGTTAATATCAAAGAACTGTCACAAGGAGCAAAACGCCCTGTCCCCCACAAGCATTAATCTCAGAATCTTCACACAAGCTGAATATGGCATCATTACTTATCCTGGGTTTGGAGCTCAGAATTACTGGGACTGGCTGCTAAGGTCTTCATATCTCACCAAGACCCCTCATTACAAACCCTTTGGTTTAAATCTAGGGCATAAAAGAGACTGTAACAATATCTTGTAGGAAAGGCATCACACAGACTTCAGCCTGTAGCTGTGAGAGTTCATGACACGTGATTAAATAAATTCTCGTTCTGGGAGAACTGATAATCATAAACTGATCCATAACCAAAAATTCACTGGGACAAATACATCCTTGAGTGCCTCTAGGTTCCCACAAAACTCCTCTATGGATTTTTTGAACCTAAGATCTTCCAATATTTCTGTTTAAAAACTGAACACGTGAAAAATATTTTGGAACAAACTGCACAAACAGGATACATCTAAATTACATCAATTTGTTTTGATGTTGAGTAATGGCAGTTTCACAGAAGCCTGTGTTACTGAATGTTTGGCAAGCTCTGTAGGAGACGCAGGTATATTCAAATAAATGTCTTTGCAACCATTTCCTTCAAACGCATCATCTGCTGGGTCCAGGAGAACACTTGGGCAGCTGTGGTAAAAAAACTCATTAAATATATTGTATCACAAACGCCTGAAGATTTTTATCATGATCACATTTTAATCACCCCTCTGGTATTTTTCCCTCATAACGTAGCTCTGAAATCATGCAAACTGTCTTGTTAGTAGGCCACAAAAGCAAAACATGCTGCTTTTTTTATTGGTGAAGTTTAACTGCAAATTCCATATAGGCCAGCCCTGCCTGTCTTCACAGCAGGGTATTTGTCATGTGCCTCCTTTCAAACATTTCCTGTTGACAATCATCTTTTCCATACTCGGGCTCAAGAACTAAAACCGCACTTCAGAAATTAAAAATTGATTTTAGCTCCAAAAATCTGACTGTGCATGGAAAAAAAAAAAAGAGAGTAAAAGAAAACATCCCTATCTCTAAAGGCTGCTTTAAACATGAAAAGTGTTTGGAGCTTTTTTTGCTTGGTGGTTTTCTTTTCGCTTATGTTTCTTTGTGCTTCTCGGGATGACGACAGTCACTTTTTGAGATACAATTTGTCTCAACACTGACTGCTGGGACCGGCTGCTAAGGTCTTCATAACTCCCCCAGCCCTGTCATTATAAAACCTTTGGTTTAAATGTAAGACATGAAAGGAAGTTAGTTAGGCAGATGCAAGGTAGATGTTAGCCATAACTTATTAGAAAAATATTTTTTTAATAGTCTTGATAGGAATAAAGTTCATTATCTTCTAACCCACAGACAGCATTGGGACAAAGCCTAAAGGGTTATCACAGGGTTACAACAGGCTGAGTTTCACGTTTTTAACTGGATTCAGTGTTTGTGTGGAGGGTGTCGGAGAAAAATTCAAGTGAGGTTTAACTTACATGTTTATACTGCCATTATGGTCCCATTATGACAATTAGCAAAATGGTCTGGTTGGGCTATAAAAGTTATTTAAATTACATTTTATGATATCATATTAATGAAAAATACACACCAGAAATAGGTTATTTTAGTTTTATATTTCAAACAACATTAGCTATTTTTCATTTGTTATTTAAAAGGAAGCACGGAATGATATGTTCACTCACTAATCAGGGCGTGAGGTTACTAACCAATCTTGCCTTATACAACTCCAGCTTAGGAGTCCCCAGACCCCAACTCCGCGCAGGTTCCCGCCGTCCTGCAGCGAGGACTCCCCGCACAGTGAGGTTGTTCCAGTTGCACGCAACCCAGATCTCCAGTCCTTCCATGCTCTCCTTCACAGCCAGCCACCAACTTATATGAGAACAGTGACAACAAAAATTTTCAAACCTCCGGTAATTTTTGGAGTCGGCATTTTCTTGGTGCCAGCGAAGTGTTTCAGATTGAGCAACTAAAACTGAAGGCACCCAAAATTACCGGATGCCATCCAAAATGACGGTCTTGCGTATCTGAAACTAAATCCCGCCAAACTTTGGAGTCCTTTGCCTTGCCTTTATTGCCCAAGCCCTATCCCCAGCCTCCAGAGGGTTTTACAAAACCTGGTACTTTCAGGTGTTTCTGCTGGCCGCTGCGCAGGACCCAGCAGCCACGGGAAGAGGCGCGTTGCCTCGGCTGCTGGAGGGTGCTGCGCTGTCAGAGAGGGGATGCTGAGGTAGGAACACGTGGGCATTGCCTCCTACGGTAACCAAAGAGCCGTCTCTCCCTTGCAAAAACCACACCTTCACCTGCAACAGATCCTTACCCACACTTACGAATTTCCTCTAGCGGCTTCTTTCAAGTTACCTATGACTTTGCCTTAGAACATTTGTTTTCCTTTTCTTTCCGAAGAAAATGCCTCAAGTGCTGTGATGTCAGTTGAGGATTTATGGGTTATATATGCTCCGACCTATGACACTGGGACAATTATTTATTCCTTAAAGGCATTTCTTGGAAGGTACCTGTCTCCCTGAGGACTGTATGAAATCTTGTTAATACTAATGAGGCAGATGCCCTAATGGTAAAAGGGAATAAACAGTACTACGTTAGAAGATTAAGGGCACCTTCCTTTCTTTTCACTGAGCCTCTTTGAAGTCCTATTGTTCAAAAAGCCTGCAAGAAATTCATATCTCTCTCCCACGAGAATTAGTCAACAATTATTCTGCTTCCAAGAGAAATTTATTTTGAGTCAATGTTTTTAAAGCCTATCTGTTTATCAGGCTTACTCATGCATTAAGGATGATTTTCAGTGCTCAGTAGAAACTCCTGAAACAAGGAGCAATTAGAAGCATCTGATTTCATGATGCATTTTCCCTCCAGCAAACCAAGCAACTGTTTCCACAAGGAAAATGTAAAGACTCTCCGTCTTCCAAGCATCTATTAAGTGTACAGCAGAAACAGCTACATTTCAAAAGCTGAAATATAACAATAACTTGGCTCACAGTGGAAGTTGTCAAATGACTGAATTTAGTTGTATGGCAGTAGAATAAACATAAACATTAACTCAGCTCAACTCAACTTAAAAAAAAAAATGTCTAACAATACAAGCAACAGCACCCGGCCAAAAGCACCGGTCAGAAAGCCCTGGCTTTGCCCAGGGTTTCTTCCCTAAGTTCAGGGAAGCTCTGCGATGGCTTTGCTCCTGTCCTGAAAAAAAGTGACGGGGCCCACGCCACAGACAGATACATCTTGCAAATTTACTAGCTAAGCTCTGGGTAGTGTGAAATGAGGTAAAGGGCTGCTGGGTGTTACTTAAGAACGAACATTAAGAAGTTAATGGTACCTTTTACAGGTGCTAAAAGTTAAGCATATATTTAAGTGTTACACCGGTGCAGGGACTTAGACCTGCTAGAGTCAATGGGCTGCTGCCGTGAGCCCATCCTCTGCCTCCAAGCCTCCTCCTGCAACCTGTAGCCTGAGCAAAGAAGAAAAGGGAGAAATATGCAGGTATGTGGCAGTTTGAATAGCACCCTCGGATACGGATCTAAACATAGAAATGCCCGGTCTCAATGACAGAAAAGCAATTTGTTTGGCCTTTTTGTTTTGCAGACAACAATCAGCTCACCAGCTTGCCACAGTTTATTAAAGATCAGAGATTAAAGGTAATTTATAAGCAGCTTCTATCCCCAGCAAGAAGATGAAAGAAATGTTAACTAGTACTTACACCAGTGATTCAGCTGGTAACAGTTAAAAAATAAGCAAAACAGGTCTCAGCCATATCCAGTCTTTCCTACAGACTGGTTAGTGGCTTCTGACACTACACAATTTCTTAGACACGGTCTGTAACTAACAGTTATAAAAAGACAGCTTTTCTTTAGTCAAATTACCCAGCACAGATGAAAGCGGGCTAATCCACAAGGCTACACAGATACTGCATTGCACTTTTCACTGAAACCATGAAAGATGGCCTGGCTAGGAAAAGTGAAAAGTTAAACACCATGCCTTGCTTATCTGTTTTGATAAGCCACAGTTTTGGCTCTGCCACACGAACAGATGCAGAAATGTTACGCCGCAAAATATATTTACTTCTCCTATTTTGTCCTCCTTGCTTTCTTTTGTAATTTCATTTCATTTGTTCTTCTCCAGATGCACAAATCTGGCCCTGTGGACACATCAAGCCAGGTAACATCCATAGGTGAATAGTCCATCTCGCAGTAGCACGGACAAGTTTCCTCGAGGCGGAAGTGTCAGCATAATTCACCAGCAAGGAAACAGAGAGGGCTAACGGGCAAGGACTAAATGTACTTCCTTCTCACCGCCACTAAGAAAAAGAGCCAAAGGAAAGTAAAATCGAAGCAGGCAGCAGCCTAAGGTGCTAAAATAAATATACTTCAAAATAAAGAGAGGAAAAAAGAAAGAGAAAGAGAAGTTATTTCAAAAACTAAATTGGAAATAGGATTGTCTTTACAGAGAATCCTGAACCAGGATATGCTCCATCTGAACCCAAGAGTCTCCAGAGTATTAACCTTCCTAAATTCAGCCCAGAAATGTTAAAAAGCTGCACCAGCAGCGTGCAATTCTGCAACAGTCACTGCAGTGGGAGCCACGGGGGCAAACACCCTCACCAGCTGGTAGGTGGAAAATGAGACACTTCTCAAAGCCTCCTGTGATATGGCTACTGAGGGCATCCGTGGACCGGACAGAAGAATCCTGGAGAGCTTTTCCATTCCTGCGTCCCGGGAGAGCCCAGCGCTCAGCTGCTCTGCATGGTTATGCGTCTTTAGCTCAGCAGCACCCAAAAGGAGCCCAGGCTCTCCTTACAGGACAAAGAGCCCTCCCGGAGGGTTCACGACCTGTGTGTGAGCGGTGCTCTGGCTTCCCAGCATCAGCAAGGGAAGAGTCATTCAACACCTCACAGTGAGCACCAGCTGACTTTCCAGCTGGCGTTTGCTGCTATTTCTTTATATTCTGGGAAAGCCTCAATGACTCTCAGGAAAGCCAATGCTTTTCCCCGTGATTATTGAAAGAGGCAGACGGGGCTGTTTTGCCACCCAAATAGAGTCTCATGTTCTATGAGTAAAACACATTATCGCCTAGAGCCCTTTCCGCTTGCCGGTACTGCTTCGTACATCACGGATCAGCGTAGCACCTGGGCATGTCACAGGAGTTTAACGACGCTGCCACTGAGGTAGGGAACCGGAAACGTCTCCAAAAAGAACTGGGACACGGAAGTATTAAGTGACTGGTTTTAAGGTGCATAGGAGTATGTGGCAGCAGCCTGTCTCCTGAGTTGTAGCCTCATGTGGTCACAGCACTTACCGCCATGTGTCAGCACCTGAGTAATGACATCAGCAGCGAGGTCCTACCATGATCTTCCAGGGATTTTTTTTCCATCTCCCACACATGGAGGCCCTTCCCTACTCTAGTCTTCAGCTGTTGTACACATCCCCAACAACAACTCACTCTTCTGACAAGTTCCACAGAAAGGGAGTAAACAGCAGTGTTAATCACAGAAAAAAAATTAATTTATACAATAACTTAATCTCACAGTGTCACTCTGTTGCTGTCTCACTTACACTGTAGGCTCTTCAGAGCTGAACCAGACAATATTTTCTATCTTATTCAGCACGCTGTGGGCACCAGTAGAGATGTTTACAGCCTGTTGCAGTGTTCATCCAGATAGCAGCCACAGAAATTAAGGGGAGTTATGCAGCTGAATCCCTTAGTCATTCATTTATGCTTCCCCTTCCTCATAAATCAAAGGACAGGAAAGCAATTTAATCTGAAATAAACACAGAATTAGCAGTACAATTCAGCTCCTTACGCTCTTTCCTCATTGCTTTTGATCAGTAGAGTCAGCAAACAACCAAACAGCAAAAGAAAAAAAATAATGAAAAATTTAAAACCCCGCTAGCATCGCTGTGCCGCAGATTTCAGGGAGTCCTATTCCAGTCTGAAACGGAATATTCTTCTAGTTCAGTGCAGTCTGGTTAAATAACCGGATTTTCAATTTCTTAATAAGGATCTGATCCTAGTTGTGCTACTGCAAAGCTCTGAAATGGCAGGTTATGCTTAAATATTTGTTTTATACAAATATGGAGCCCAACTGCAATGATGTGGCTAGATCTTCTTTACCCAGCATTCTGTTCTGATGCAATATGTAAATATGCTTGCTAGAGGATATGGCCAGGAGGTCACAGCGATAGCTTAGTAACAATACAATAGAATCGGGCAATGGCAACAATGGGGGAAAAAAGCATATAAAGAATATTACTAACACATAAAGCATTACTGAAAAGGTCAAAGACTCTGCTGCCTTAGAAAGCAGTGCTTCTCCACGGCCCTTCCATCTTGCAGAAAAAGCAGTCAGAACAGAAATCATGCCGTAAGGGCAAATAAAACATTTAGGAGCACCGAAAGCCTATAACAAAGGGTTGGAAAGATTAAAAATATTCAAAGAATAATTAATGAGAGGACAGCCAAGAGATGTGTGAAAACAACAGATGTCTTGAAATTAGTCCTTTACCCTCACTGAAAACAAAAGCAACAGGATATGCAAATAAAAGTAATAAAACATAATAAAATAATAAAAAGTAATGTATTCTATGGGGGTGGCAGAAGGTTTTCCATGGGATTATCCTGGGGAAGACGTTGTCATAAAGGCAAAATATCTTCAACAGATTCCCAAAAGACACTATTTTCACAGAAGAACAGAAGCCTCTCAGTAATACTGGGCATGCTAAAATATAGATGAGAGATTAACAAAAAAATTTTTGTAAATATTTTACTGAATAAGCCAAATACTAATTGCTCCGAATTAGGAGGCAACTTCCCCTCTAGGAAGATTCTTCCACAGTGTCTATCAGTGGGATAAACTCTCCTCTTCAGCATCTGCCGACGGTCTCAGCTACAGCAAGAGCACGACGCGGGTCTGAACCCCGCCACGTCATGGCAAGTCTTACTAACTGCCTCTGGCAATGGTGCTCCTGGGTAGGAAAAAATGATGAACTTGCATCAGCGTTTACACCCATGAGATGTAAACAACAGGCAAGTTAATACATACTTCGCAAGAGGCTTGTGAAGAGGAGCACGTGCGCTGTGCTTTTGGCTGCCGACGCCAGCCTGCCCGGCCACGGGGCTGGCTCCGCGCACGGGACGTCTCCGGCAAAAATCACCGGGAGCGCCGGTCGCTCCTGGCACAGCTCTTTGCTGTCCCCACGCTCCCAGACGCTGCTCCGTGCTCCCTGAAAGCCAGTATCCGTCACGCCCGACTCCGCAGGGCCCTCTCCTGAAATTATCCCATTACACCCAACACACTTAAAAATTAATTAATTCTCCTCCGCAGTAAGATGCCATAATTACACCCTCTCACTTTTCATTTAAGACTGAATTTAAATGAGGGTTTGATGGCACGGCAGTACAGTACCGTTCACAAAAGCAATGCTGACCTGAGACCTTTGCGATGGCTTTTGGCCGCATAATTGCCAAGGGCTTCCTACAACATCAAGATTTTGGCCTTCAGCAATATGCACTTATAACCACTCCAGCTTTTGGCAATACTGGCTGCAACACATGCACGGGTGATGATAGAGATGTCCTCAAGGAGAAGACAGAAGTCTTCAGGATTTTTTTTTCCCCCAAACGGAGCCTGTTTGCCTCTCTCTCACACACACCGAGCAGCAACCCAGCCCTTACGACTGACAACAGAGAAGAATAAGACGGTATTTCCTGACCTTTAAGAAGCGTTCACTGATCAGCACTAACTGCACCGTTTCACTCGTCTTGTTACTTACTAGCTTAGCTATAAAGAAAAAAAAAGCTGAAATTCAGCTTTATGGAATACCGCAAGCACTGTCCTGTTCTCAGTGCCGTGACTACATGTCTTCAAAGAAGGGGGAAGCCCTGGTCTGCTGTTTGCATTCAGCTCCCGCTGGAGACAGGAGGGCTGAAAATATCTGACATCAGATAGGAGATTAATGTACATACATTAGGGAAGCAGATTTATTAGCTAGGTTTAAAGAAAAAAGATCAGGTTTTAGTCAGAAGGGACAGCACTGTTGTTTTTTTTTTAATTAAAGCTGGAATAAAACAGTAGTTAAAAGCATATAGTCCAAGAGTAAAACGAGTTCAGTTTGACTCCATACATGCAGTGTAAACATATCGGTAGACTCAGCCACACTAAGAAAATATGTCTTCAGTGCAGTCAGAGCACGGGACTGCAGTTTACATGCAGGCATGAAGATAGCTCTGAATGACCTAGCACAGGTCCTGATCACACTGTGGCCAGAGCAAGGTGGACATCGGTACTGGCTGGCTCTCCAGATATTCATCCAGGACCTACACAAGCCTTGCAATTTGCATTAAACCCCACATAATCACAGCTGATCATCTCCACACCCATATCAACAGCTCTGGGCCACTCAGTGCAGGCAGTGATTCACCTGGACGTAAAGGACCATCTCGAATTCAGCGTCCAAGAGAGCACTAATGCACTGAATCTAATTCAGGGCATAAGTATGCATTCAACTCACTGCAAAGGAGTTTTCTGGCAGTTCAAGCAAAGGAAAAAGCCTCAGAGAAAGTAAATGACTAATATCTTTCTTATGAAGACTAACCAGCTGAAGATGGAGCTGACACAAGATTACTCGCAGTCACTCCCAGGTAACGTCTGTTCTCACAACACCGCCCTTGGGCAAGTGAGGTCTTGTGATGGGTCTTTTAACGTCACCAGGGCACTCACCATTCTCTACGCATCCTCTCAGCACTTCTTGACACAAACAAATGAGGAGTTTGTACAAAACACCAGGCTTTAACCCAAACCTCACCTGCACTGCCACTGCCTGCCGGTAGCATAAGATGATTCAGAGCCCTGGGAATGGACTTGGGGAACCACCCCAAGGATAGCAATGCCCTCAGCCTGCAGGCCAGAGAAGGAGTTAGGGAGGAAAAAGGTCCAAACTGGCAGGATGGAGGAACATGACCCTGTTTTTTGATGGGAGATACTGGGCAGTGGGAAAAGAAAGCAGGAAGGTCCTCCAGTCTCCTTGTCAGGACAGCCAAGGGAATGGTGCTTAAGGGAATGCATTTTGTCTTCCGTTCCCAGGTCTTCTCTGTCATGTGTATACCTGGATTCTGACAAGAATAATCAGGGGTTTGTAAGAGTTTGGCTTGACCAGAATATTCAGCTCCTTTCCGTTTCTGGTGACCACTACTACCAGTTTTCTGTTATAAGCTACTTCTACAGGCAGTGTCATTCACCCACACGGCTCTCACGGGGATGCTGCAAGTGGTTTGCAGAGACAACAATTTACACAGGTCAGAAATAGGGGTTTCAGCTATACTAGTAAGCATACACTAGCAAGATATCACTACTATCAGTTATGATATCAGGATCATTAATTCTAATTTTTCCATGTTTTTAGGCCTTAATTACTCCACATCACACAGTTCCTTCAGTATAGGCAGGCTCCTGTCTTTTACTTATGTCAGAAATTTTGCATATATATACACCTATAGACACACACATTTTTTTTAACATATGTCACACTGTGATATATTTTGTATAATACTGTTGTATTTTAAGCAAGCAGCATGCCAGGAAAACCAACATTGGTGAATGTTTTAAAGTATAGAAGCAATGTTGTGGAAAACTGGGAAATAGAAGTCAGCTCCCACGCAGTGGGCTGGAATACTTGGGAGTGGCATTAACAAGCACCCCTGCTCAGGCACTCTCACAACGGGATTATCACCTTGCCAGTTAAAGACATGTTAGACACTCATACCAGATTTGCAACAGGAAACCCAAACCAGTAACAAAATCTGGGGCTTTACAGTTACTTTTCATCAGTTCTGTCTTCTTTTTGAAGTCTCTGCGGTTCATTCTTCTAAGTCTCTATCGCCATTCCTAAGAATGTCCCCTTTATTCACATTCTTAATGAAAACAAATTCTAATGGGATTTATTGCTGAGCAAGGGTGCAAAGTCACTATCCTCAAGGAGCTAAAACCTCTGGCTGTAGCCTTGTCAGAACAGTCTTACACGTTCTGACCGCATTCCTAAGCGGACAGCTAGAGAGTTGTACCTGTGGGGCCATGCTAGTCTTCAAACCCGCTGGCCTCTCTGCTGAAGCTCTCAAACAAAATATCAACAAATCAGCATCATTTGTGGAGGCCGTTTCAGTGACTATTCACCGGTTCATTAGGCAATAGACTGATCCAGTGAGGATCCTCTTCCAGGTCTCTGAGAAAATCACATCTATGGATTCATCATCTTCTCTCAGTATCATCGTTCCGTTTCTGATTTCTTCCTCCTTCTAAAAACATTTTTAATACCTTTCTCCATCTTCACCCCTTCATCTCATTAAATTCAGATCACCAAAGATTGTTCTTACAGTTCTCAGATGAACTTAACAATACTTTGTTCACAGTATTTCCATTAGCTTGTGTCTTAACAAAACGGTTCACATACTCGAAATTGGTTTTACTCGAACCACAAAAATACTATATGGAAAAAATCAAGACTTTGCACTACCCGTTGAGCAGATGACTACTACATTTGTGGCTTAATATTTATGTTCACCTGTGCTGTGAAGGTTTATTGCCTCTTACATATACCACTGCTGATGAAACAGGTATGCAAGTCTCTGTTACTTTTTACACAAACCAGTAGAAACTCAGAGCCTAAATCAATATGGAACTAAGGGAGAAATTATATTCCTACTCCATGGTCACACGGACGGGAAGGAGAACAAAAAACGGGATTAACAACCTTAAAAACAGGAAGCTGGTGGTACCGTAAGTAGCAGAGGTGTCAGCACCCAGTACATCACCACTGACTCACGACGCGCCTTACAGTGCGGCACTCTAGAAACACACCAGGAGGGAACCAGAGGAGTGCCCTAGAAACGTAACAAGGGAAAATTAACAGAGAAGGGAGCGAGGAACACAGCTATACACCCTGCGGAAAGGAAGGGAAATACATTTTTTCCCACCACTGTGACAACTGCAAGCCATGACCAAGGAACAAGCCAAGGCAACATAACGTCGTAGTGTCACTAGCCTGCCAAAATAACACATCTTACCTCCCCTTAGTGAGTGACCACTACTCCTCAGTCAGCTGCCACAACCCCTCAGGCACCACCGCACCGAGGCGGGCTAGAATCAAGTTCCTGAGAAATTGCTGAATTTCAGCAGCGGAATTAAAGTTCCTGTTTCTCCATTCCTTGATTTCTCATGAAGACAAAGCATTCCAATTTAATTGCGCATTTATTTCCACCCTCGTTTAGGGCTTGTTTTTGTTTTTAAATAGCAACAAAGTAATTGTAACCACCAATATCCTGGGGTGGAACTTTTGCATCACACTTCTCTCCTTGATCTCCTGGCTTAGCTCAGCCTCATGGCTTTTCTCCAGCATTAACTATTTTTCTCCTCCTTTTTTTCTCATTTCCTTCATGTTCTCTGTGAACAAAACTGTAAATTACTGTTTTGAAACAGACTGCATTACTTTTGCAATATAGCTTGATCCCACAACTCCCCTTGAAAACACTAGATGTCCTGATTAAACAATGCACTTCTCAGCCAGAGCAAACATACCATAGTCTGCCTCATTTGATAAGTCTAATTAAAGTTTTCCAAGTGGAATATGCAAACTGATTATCTGCTCTACAAACAGAGTTTCAGCA
>NW_010521390.1:47936-87303 GCF_000687285.1 Phaethon lepturus | reverse complement strand
GCATTTAAATCTCCTGAAATTAGATCTCCTGAAATGTCTAAATAGTGCTTCAAGTATTTTTAATTTCCCTTTTTTAAAAAAATAAAAAACACATGGCTGGTGTTTTATTTTATTTTATTTTTTACAAGTTGGCTATATAACTTTTTAACCATCAGTTCTACCTAAATATTTAAAAAGGATTCTTTATCTTCTCCTAAAAAAAAAAAATTTAAAAAGATGGCTTGGCCCCTGCGTCCCAAGTCAATTCCTACATTCACTGTCAAGAGAACTTGCCTTGTCATACTATTTTTCAGCACATCCTTTTATCTTCCAAATTTTCAAGACCTGAATAAAAATGAGAAGCTATTATATAGCACAGAATAAAAAGAGATTGTTCTGTAAATTTTCTCAGAAATGACAATGTTTCGTGCAAATCAGCACATTTTAACAAACAGATTTGTTCTTCAGCTTCCCTGTATATAATGTGATTCCACACCAGCTTGTGGACATTTTTCAGATTAATCTCCTGTAATCTTTCGGCCACATCATTTCAGTGTACTATAAAGACCACAGTAAAGCTTCAGTGGAGTCTAAGGAGTCCCACGATGTCATGGCTCTCCCCAAAGAGCATAATCCAGATCTAATTCCAGAAGCAACCATGTAGGATTTACACTTCTGAACATACCTATGACAAATCTGTGGCCATTCACGAAAAATCCTGCAGACTCTTCCAGCAGTGTTTTGTCCCAGTTGTGCTAAAGCATCTTGATCACCAAGATACATAAGAAATCAAAAGGAAAGTTTAGGGTTTGGGATTTTTTATTTGTTTCTTTTTTAAACACACAGTATGTATTCAACCCATTGCACACTTCTAATGCTTTAGGGAGAAAAGTTTTCTCTATTCCCTTTGTCTTCTGCACCCTTTTTTCTTGGAGTTTCTCAAGGAGAAACGTTTCCTCTGCTGGAGTAAGGACCGATGCGGCTACTTTCTCAAGAGCACTCCCTGTTTGCATGCATTACTGTACAAGATAGCATCCCTTCAGAGAGGTAAGACTCCAGGCCTCTGATACACAGCTTGATTTCAGCTACTTTTCCCTGGATCATAGATTAAAAGAAAAACAAACCGCTAGCCTACCAACAACAAATACATCAGTGCCCATAAAACACTTCTTAACTACCGCTGCCTCTCTCAGCTGCTACATTTCATAGTATTCGTACCGAGCATATGCCTCTCTCCAGGCTCAGACACTCCCCCCACTACCTCCAGCCCCACACCACAGCAGCTTTTGTTTGCTTTTCAGAGGAAAGCACCGGGTGAGGCAGAGCCAAAATTTTGTCTTTGTTTGATTGTAAAGGTCCGAAAACTTTGAGTTTTCCATTTCCTTAACTATATACTGGTGAAATATTTTGACAAGGTCAAATTGAACTATGGTTCAACTATCATAGGCTATGATAAATTTGATCTTGATTCCATCACTGAACTCTCAAAAATTAATTTTCTTATCTCTAAACCACATAAATATGAATTAACCAGATTGTGGAGCACTTATCTTACGTCAGGATGAACTAGCAGTCTAGGCAACAATCTTTCTTCTTTTGCTACTAACACACAAAGAAGTCTGTTGACCTGGCATTCAGAGTTTTCTTCATTTTCTACCCGCCAGTTGCAACATTCCTTGGAGACTCTATTTGTTATTATCAATGAAAAGCGATTTAAAAAATCGCTGGAAAAAATGCCTGTGCAAAATCCACGTCAATGTAATGATTCAATACACATATGTTTATCACACAAAAGTAAAAATTTTACTTATCTGTCACCATTCCATTTCAATCAAGGCTTTTTCAGGAGGCTGAATGAAGCCATTTTCTGTAAAACTGTTTTTGCACCACCTCTTTAAGAAAAGTTTTACATGACAATACATTAAAATACAGCTGAAAATACTGTATTTTATTAGGACTGAAAGTTATGATTAAGCATAGGCTTCCAGGCAATAGTAGGAGAGGGATGTTAGGCACCTTCATTAACACCTTCCAGTACAACACACCAAGACGTATGAAAGTGTACGACAGTGTAGCTGTGCAGGCACATCACCGTTGCATAAATTACTCCAGCTAAAAATGCAGAACTCCAGGCACTTAGCCAAATTATACATGCAATACCCACCCGCTACGTATTTGCATGTATGGACACATCTGCATATAATGCACTTTAACAAAATCTTTCCCCTAAAGCTTTGCATTAGATTTTCTGCCAGAGCCGCAACGTGACTGCGCTGCAGCCAGCTGCTCACACAGATGCAATCACCTCAACGCTGATGGTTTGATCACAGAATCTCTACGGCAAGGAGGCACCCCTTGATCACCTAGACCAACCTCCTGCTCAAAGCAGGGTCAGCTACAGCAGGATACTCAGGACTATGTCCAGTCAGGTTTTGAGTATCTCCAAGGATCTCCTCAGCCTCTCTGGGAGACCCGTTCCAGTGTTGACCACACTTAGAGTAAAAAAGGTGTTTCTTCCGTTTCAGTAGGAACTCGGTGAGTTTCCTATATTTCAATTTATGCCCACTGTTGCTTGTCCTGTCACAAGAATGAGAAGAGCCCGGCTCCATCTTCTTTGCAGCCTCTCATCAGGTCGTTATACACGTTGATGAGATCCCCCCTGAGCCTTCTCTTCTCCAGGCTGGACTGTAACAGTTTTCTCCACCTCTCCTCACATGTCAAATGCCTCAATGCCCTCATCATCTTTCTAGCCCTTCGCAGGACCCCCAGGATCTTTTCTACAAGCTGCTTGTTCATTCATGCGGATCTCTTGCCACCTTCGCTTGATTTCCTGCTTGTCAGAACGGACCGCTCTTAAGCTTGGAGGAGATCCTTGAAAAATCAAGCAGCTCTCCAGGACTGTATTCCACAGTTATTAATGCCAGTGCTAGTCCAGATACACCTACTCTCCTGACCAAATCACCTAACACACTGGCAGCGAAGACCGGCCTGCTATAAATGCTGTCTTAGGAAGAGGTATCATACTCAAGGTCCAACCCTCTGGAGTCATCAGCACACTGCTAGAACAAAGTCATTAACCCTCAGGTGTCCTGAGCTATTCTGAGAAAGCTGACAGTAAAACCGATGTGAAACTTATCCCACAGATACCATGAAATTCACACAACGGGGTATATTCAAAGCCCAGATAATCTAAAGTGAATCACGTATGATGGGAGGCTATCCATTATTGCCATAGAAACCATCACTCCTGCACTGCCTGATGCATCCCTGCACCTGAACTGTTAGTTTTCACATTGGACACAGCACTAGCTGGACTGGTGGTTAGACTTGGTATAAAGACAGATACACCAAGTCAGACAAGAAGCCTATTTGGCTCTGTATCTTCTCTTTGGCAGTCAGTAGTAGATACTGAAAGAACATGAAAATATTCTGTATGTGTCCCGCTTCTTCCTGAAGATGTTCTTCCCACTTCCTGCAGTTGGTGCCTCAGGACCCTCCTATAATCATGCTCTTGAGAAGCAATGAATAATCACTTGCCTTTGCAACCCCTTCAATATTCCATAGATTTTTCTCGGTTCTTCCTTAGTTTCTTTACAGCTGAAGTCCAAAACCAGCTAGTCTCCCCTCAAGGAGAAGCTATACCATGCCCTAGGTCATTCCCGCCTCCCTTTTCCGCGCCCTCCCCTAGCTCAGCTAACTCTCCTTTTAGATAAAGCGGTATTCAAGATACGAGGGCAGCATGTGCTTATACAGTGGCAAAAAGATGTTTCCTCTTCAGTTGTCACTTTCTTTCTTAATTAATCTCTAACAGTTTATGTGCCTTTCTGACCAAGCACTGGGTTGGTGTTTTAAGAAAGATGTTTAGTATAACTGCTAGTAATTAGAGCCCATAATTGTCTAGGTACAGTGTAATAAAAGTTTTTTCCTCACGTGTATTACTTGGCATTTAGTGACCTGGAGCTTCATCAGTCGGACAGCACTTCTCAACTTCACCCATGACCTGGCACTCCCGACTGACTATATTCGGCTGTTCCTATAAAAAATCTCTTGTGAGGTGTTTCAAAGTTATTGCAGCTGTACGCTTGATGACCACAAGCACCAGGGAACTAACTGTCCATTCTCACCAATCTCCAAATAACAACCACCTCTTTACTATACCTCTGGTAGTCGGGGGAGACCACTGCAGGGTTTGGGATGCTCTGGTTCACCATGGAAACCACTTAATACCCACAGCTGAGCTGGAATTACAGGGAGCGCAACTTAGCAAAAATCAGTCTGAGACAGCCTGTCCCCATCACGATCTGGGAGGTTCCTCAGACAGCTCTAAGGTCCCAGCCTGTGTACTCAGTTGTGTCTTTTCACAGACTCTGAGCCACTGGAAAGCTAGAGCTGAATTAAATGGAAGAACAGAAATATTATTCCTCGGGTACTGCAGCAGCAATTTGTTTCCCAGATGTTTTCGTATGTCTTGTGTGCAGTTTAAATATATATATCTTCACCTTTTAAAGTATTCAATATTTTTTAGAGCTTCATTAATCTCATACCACCTCATCTTGCCCTACAGATTCCCCAAGTATCTGCCCTGTTTAATCAAGGATTTTCACGAATAGGCTCTGGGAATACAAGATTAGCTTCTTTACAGGCAGACCTTTCAAAACCAGAGATACGCTTGCACCCTCACAGACATACATGCACAATACACATATGCACACAGCCATCACTATATAACTACAGTGCTATATATATGTGACTATATAGCAAGTGCTAAAAATGCCAGTATTTAAAAATACCTTCTTGTCTGCACAAGTTTTCTGCGAGTGCTTTATGGAATGTAATTCTAAATGATCTGAACACGAAGGGAATATCTCCAAGATTTCTTCCATTTTCTCCTTCTCTTTTCCAAATAAGAAAATTCCATTGATGAAGATATTTTTTTCATGGTCTCTTCAGCAAAACAAGATTGCACGGACTGCTGTTTATTTGAAAATCTGCTAAGGAAACAAGAAAGAAATTTCCCCCTGGGGCTATCACGAAAAAAATTGTCTCCATATGGGGAATTTCATGGTTTTGTGAGCTCATAAAAAAGTACAACATTTACTCTTGTACTCCATAATGTTTGCTCTTGCTTTAATTTTTTTGCCCAAGTTTAAAATACTGTTTTTGACATTTTACCTCAAGAAAGTGTTTCTTAGTCTGCCAAAAGGGAACCAGCATGAGCTCAGGCTGTAATGGGAAGGTGAAATTTTATTGAGCTTCTCCCACCTTTAAAAAATTCTGTGTTGTAAAATCTGGCATTCAACACATTATTGTATATTCCAAATTCCATATGTACCCAGCAAAGCTTACCTAAGACGATGCAGACCAGGTAGGCTTTTAAGCAAAAACTACCCCCAGGGCAAAATCTAACACATCTGCACAGCTGGAACATGTTTAAGCCCTGTCTAAAATATTTTGGAGAGCTTTTCTCTCTCCATATGAATTCTAAGAACAGAAATTCTCTGGAGTTGATGTAAACTTCCAAGACTGGATCTTTGAAATTTCAGCAAAGACATGAGAGCTAATAGCAGGAATTGCCATCTACAGTGGAAGGAGTTCTGTGGGATTCCTTTGGAATACATATATATATATATCTCTCTCTCCCCATATCCACGAGTACGTGAAAGGTATATTCAGAATTGAATTTGTGGCCATTGCTTGTGGTTTGTATCGAGTTGGTTGTCTACAGCCAGAGCCCTAAAATCGATGCCTGTACCTAACCAGCTTTCTTCAGACAAACGTCTCTCATCGTTTACTCTATATCCCTGAGCATTCTGCATCACTTACTGTCTTTAGTAATATATTTGTTTACTATTCAGCAAACCTCTTACACTGCTTTGCTGCAAAAACAGCTAGAGCCCTCCTGATTGTTCGTGGCTAATGTAGTGAAAACAGCTCTTTTGAAGCTTGGGAGATTTCACAATGTGACTACACAACCTGTATTAACACTGCCGGGAGTCTCTTGTTTTTGTCCAAGGTAAAAATCCATCCCTTCATTAACGTACATTATACTGTGTCTGAACACATCCCACTACAAAATACAAAGTTGTGAATATCTGGAATCCGTAAGACTGCAGACCCATCTTGCTCTCTCCTTTTGCACGCATCCACTTGGCCTTCCCAGCGTGACATCTTCTCTGATAACCCTTCTCGCTATCAAGGAGAAAATACAGGGTGGAAAGCCTGTTGTTTTTCACTGTCTCCCCAGGTGCCACATTAATCCTTAGAAAACAGCACCTTTAAGGAATGTGTTTCTTCAGAGAGTCTTGCAAAAATCATCAGCCTGTAACCTGGGTCAAAATTGGCAGTCTTTAAATGATAGGGCTCCTTTTCTCCTTTGAAAAATATTGGCCTTCCATTCAAGAGTTAGAACATTTCAGATCTAAAGTGCTCCTGTAAACACTTCTCAAGAACTTCAGTTTGTGTGCCCAATGCTCCTGCTCTCCTATACCAACAGCACTCTCTGGTCAAATGAACACTCCAGACAGACACAAACCTTCCATGAGGGCCCCATGGCCAAGATGCTCCATGGCAAATAAAGTCCTTTTTTACCTTCACCTCCAGAGGAGACCCTGGAGGGCTATAACCAACAGGAAGTACAGCTGTCAGCCAACACTGGTTTTCACAGAGTATTTTTAACCATCCTATGGGGAGCTCTGAGCCCTGCTGCCTTGCTGAGGCAAGGAACTTTGTTGACTCACCCAAAGCAGCAAATACATGAGACAAACCTTCTGGAGTGATAAATCTAGAGCCTGCATTTGGGCAGTACCCAGCATGGAACATCTGGAAGAGCTGTGCTAAGGCGAACGCTGGGAACAGAAAACATCCAAGCCAGCTTACAACACAAGGGCACTCACAGTGCCAGCCCTCCAACAGCACAGAGTTAATAGAAAGCTGTTACATGCTGCCTCTGTCTCTTTTTTGGCAGTCCCCCAAATTCATAATTAAGAATGATACAAGTGTGATTAGAATATTCAGCAAAATCTGAGTAGTTTATGGTTTCTACTAAGTTATTTCCCATGAATCCAAAGAGCTCATAAGATCATTCCGAATAATAAAATAAGTTATTCTTATAGGGACAAGGTATCATTATCTAATATTCATCATGACAGAAAATAGTCATCTTAGAATTTATGTTGCAGTATCCAAGGTATTATCTAACATCCATTACCAGCTATGTCTTCAACTACCTATATTACATTTATTTAAAGAAATTCAGACAGCTGAGGTGTTCTACAAAGATGCCATTTTCAAACAAGCAAATGGGGAAAAAGGCATTGACTGCTATAAATGTAATAAACTCCTACTGACATCTCAAACTCATTACAATTCACTAAAAAGTATAAAGGCTGATTACTACGAAGAAATAGCTTCCTTCCCTTTATAGGAAAGGCAGTATGGTATCTACTCTTCATTGTGCCGATCCACCTGACAGTTACTCTCGGCATCTGCCCAACATTCTTCCCATCCTTTTTGTTGATGCTACATTCATGAAGTAACCATTTCCCCCCCCTATTTTGTAATGGCAGGCTTTGAACATAATTTAAGATATAAGAGATGCAATTTGCAGAGCTATATTTACTATTTCTAGGGAAGTAATTTAACTGATTATTTCTTTTTCAAGTCCAAAAAGTTAAAGAACTGATACAGCACAGCTCATGTGCCAGTTCCTTCTATGGCTTACCGATAATAAGATGCCCACAAGATGAAATTTAGCATCATGCAACTAGGAAACTGGGTACCAAACAGGTTTTAAAAGATTTAATCCTGATGAAAACCATGTATAGAAATATAAAATCCACCAGGTATGTAAATCAGTGGTAGAACAGCTAGATTATTCTATTGAATCATCCTCTCAACACAAACTAGCACTAGGCAAAAACATATGGCTTGTTTGCCCTGTGGAAAAAAGCTATTTTGGAATAATGATGATTTATATCTGTCAGATAAGACAGGATCCTGATGTCAAAATACGTATCTGGAAAAGATTTTTTGTGTGTGTGGTGATTTTTCCCATGTTTTGTCCCTTGCATATCATCAGAATTTTAATCTTGCCTGAAATTTTCACAGCCACATTCTTACTGATGATGTCAAAAAGACAAAGTCAAGCTTGGTAGCACGCAAGAGAGGGCGAGGTTTCCCTGGAGCCTGCAAGGGGCTGAGGCAATTCCTCTCCGGAGCCGGCTGTAGGTGAGCTCCAGCATCTGTACTGGGGCGAGGCTGAGCCCTTCCTCCCTTCTCTCCTCTCTACCCCAAAAACCCTCTGCTGCCACTATAAAGCTCCATTTGCCAGCGATGCCAAAACACCCAAAGAACAAACAGGGCAGATGTCCCGTGCTGAGTGCTTTTATTCAAAGTCTTTCTGGTTTTGTTTTTTTTCATTACTGAACAGCAGAGTGGAGTAAGGGGAAAAGGGACCTTGACACACTGCTGCTGTCAGCCATCATTTACTGCTTGTTTTCTTCAAGGCCAAATATATAGCTTGATAATATATAATGCTGATATAAATCAATTAATAGTTTGATACACAAATTATGGTTCGCTCATTTGATTAGTTTTCCTTCGTTTGATCCCAGTTTAATGGTGAGACACATGTAGCAGGTCCTTCTTAATCTCTAGCCACAGTCATATTAGAAGAAGATTTTCTAGCCAGCGAAGACTTTTTTCCTAGGATTTTTCTAAGCCAGAGAGTATGGAGTCAAGGACCCCATGCATCTCAGTAGCGCATCTCAGAATAGCCTCCTCTGAGGCTACTCTGTTAGCCTCTTAGCTTTCTCCACTGAATCTAAGAAAAGGAAAAGAAAAATAAAAAATAAAACATAAAAACAAAAATCACAAAAGCAAGAATACTGGGGTCATTTGAAGCACTTCATCCCCTTAAATTTATCACAATGAAATATGTCCATATGGTTTTATTGATGCATCCCAAATCTCGCAATAAATGGTCCAGAGGAAACATAGGACTGAATTCTTGAAGTAGGTGTGAAAATCTTCATTCTTCTGCACTGTCCCCATGGAAAACTAGCATAGTAAAGAAAAGAAAGGGTCTTGGGCAACTGCCCTTTTCTATTTTCAAATACAACATAGGTGGCACACATGGTCAGTTTACCCACCCGTGTGACACTGCCCGGTCGGTGGGGCCCCAGCGGTCCCGATGGTGGCCATCTGCGGCATGGTGCCTTCGGAGGAGACCCGGCCGCTGTGGGCTTGGGGCTGCCAAAGGGTTGGGAGGTCAAAGGCAGACTTCCACAACACCTGCCCTGCCTACAGCCTTCTCACGTGTTTTCCCGGACAGCTCTACTAACTGCTGCCAGTGCCGCATGGGAAGAGGCAATTGCTTCAAAACCACTTGCTCCAAAAGGCTCTTGGCAGCGGCCCAAAATCGGAACCTGGCCCAACGCCCTGGAAGGGCCATGGGGCTGCTGGGCTGCCAGCTCCACCAGTGTCCCAAGCCCTCTGAAGCAGGGATGGCCTGTTACCGCTTCCGAGAGCCATCACCAGGGTTGGGGAGCAACAAAAATGCTGGTTCTGCTTGGCCATGGGGTGAGGCTTTGCGTATCCCACTGCACTGAAGAGAAAAAAAACGCTATGAGGGGCACAAAGGAAGGTCCCAGCCCCACAGCGCTTTGCATGGTGGAGGTCCTCTGTGCCCGCAGCGCAACTTAAAGGATTGAGGTCAAAAAACATTTAAAGATTCCCTTTCCCCATTAATTCAAGCCTTTTCGGTGCTGTCTGCAATTAAGGGATAATGCATTTAATCACTAATTGCACCAATCAGTCCTGACTTCCAAAAAGCCAAGGGAAAGTTACTTTCCCTGAATTCCACTCACGTAACTGGCATGCACAAGCCAGTGTGCAGACTGAAATAGGAGAAGCAGTGGGTTTAGCTGTTGGAGTCTATACCCTTCTTCAACTCCAGGCTGCTTTGATGACAACAATTCTGGCTGGATTTCTGGTCTCTTGCTGCACAGTAGTTCTATATTGCAAAAAAATCAAAACAGAGAAAACTTTGCAAAGCAAGCCTTTCTTTCATGAAGACACCACCCTATCTTAAAAAAAAAAGAGGGGGGAGGGAGAGAGAAAAGCAAACATGCAAAGGAAAAGGAAAAAAATGTTCAGTTCTTTAAATACAAGAACAAATACCCAAATCCTAGGTCTGTAAATTGCTTTGAAAATATGTGATGTGGTTCAAGTCTGGCTATAGCACAGGAAGCTAGTCATTCTTGAGGAGAGATGCCAACGATTTTGCAGTGAACAATGTCATTCAAGTCTTCTGTGTGAGCTGCAAGCCTGACAAAAAAGCCTCACGGTGGTTTCTGAGCTGTTGTTATTATTAGGCAATAGCATATGTAAGCATCCTTGACACATTCAGCTTGTCAACACATTTCAATCTCAGGAGGAGTCTAAATAAAATCTTTGCCTAGCATGTTCAATAATGTTCTGAAGAGGCAAGAGGGAAAGGGGAGGGCAAGTTTACAGCATACAAGCTGCGGAGATCTTGGATTTTGAGTCACCCCAAGCAATGAGAATCAGCAGTGGCTTGCTTAATCTTTTATTTCCTTTCCATAATGAGCCTGTGTCTATGAATACAGTTCTCTTGCCTCTCAGCTGTTATCCGCCATTTCATAAAGCAAACACAGCTTCCAATTTGACAGTTTTCCTGTTGTTAGTCTTTGTTCTTAAACCAAGTCTCCTGTTGATCTAAAAAGCCAGCAGCTCTCAGCCCCATCCTGTCCTGATTATGGTCTTGTCTCTCCAGTGCGAAGACTGTCTTCAACTTTTTATTTTTTTTCAATGCTTTATCTCCCACTTCACAAACCAGAACATCTCTACTAAACCCTACCACATTTGCGGTTCTCCCTTATGCTTAATAAAGGAAACGTAAGCTAGAAATATTGCAGGACAGTAATGCTGCATCCTATAAACTGTCTGGTCTAGAGCCAATCAGGAATTTTTCTGACAAAATTTTAACTGTCAAAATTTTTGCAGGACAAGGACAGCCAGTAATGAATTCCACCGGTCACAGCAGCATTACAAACACCCACAGAAAAATTGCTTGCTGCTTCTATCAAACAGCACCTGGGGGAAGACACATTTTGGGAGTTGTCAATTCATAAAGTCTGCAGCATATGAGCAACATTAGATAGGCTTGTAACATCTTGTTGGAACAGGTATATTCAATAAGAACAGCTGCTCTGGATCTGGCAGAGGAGTTACCTACCCAGCAACCAGGCTCCCACAGTGATGAGCAGCAGATGCCTCCGATACAGAACAAGAACTGGGCAAGTATGCCATGATACCTCCCCCAGTGCAATTTCCTTGTTTCAGACAGCCTGAAGTTTGGGCAGATCCTCAAACAAAAATATGATCTACTGCTTAGCAGCCAAAGGATTTTTCTTCCTTTACTTTTTCTGTGTTTTTGGGCACAGATAAACCTTTGGGAATAAAGCCTTCTGTAACAGTGATTTCACTGTTGGCTGGATGCTGTGCAAGGAAGGACCCCTTTTGGTTCAATTGCAGCCTTCACAGGCCACTTCAAGACTAATAATTCATATGGTATTTTCAAATTCATACTGTTAAGTTCAGTTGAAGGGTCCTATATTTTCCTAACAATGGCAAACTAAGATCTGCAGTCAGTTTCCAGCTTCATCAAATTCATTAATAGTTTCATTTTACTCAAATCTTTCATTTTCTTTTTTTTTTTTGAGGGACATACAGGAGGAAGGAGATGAAGATATTTATAACACTTACTAGAAGAAAATCATATCTTCTTTTAAAATCTTTTTACTAAAAGGAACTTCAGGATTCCAGCTGAGGAGTCAGGCATTCAAGAAGGACTTAAATATAAGTGGTTTAGCACTTGTGGCTTGCCACCTACTTTCATGCAGATCTGCTCAAGTGCAAAGACCACCATGCAAAAGCTTTCTGGCCATTTCCTGTTAAACAAGGCAGACATTGGTGTGGCCCATCACCTCTTCCACACATCATCTCTTCTACAGAACCTCAGACTACAGTATTGGACCTGCTCCAGGCAGTCACATGTGTTGAAATGAAGGAAATGTAAGAACATATGGAAAAATCACATTTAAATGCAGCAAAGTAGTCAAAGATGCATTTTAGACATTTAAGAAACCCAAGAAGTTTGTTTAGGGCACTACCATTTTAGGTAACACTCAGAAAACATTACAGTACATACCCTTAGAAGGCTCCAGACTATCCAGGGATGTAGACTGAAGTAAGGAGATGCAAACAGATCAAGGTAACAGCCTTAAAAGCCTAAAAGGCTACCATCTAAGGAATCTCCCTTATCATCTGTTGCTCTTTGCCTGAAGCAAAACCAGAAAGGTGTTGGTTAGATTTAATTACCTGAAAAACATCTGAATATTCAATGCATGACACCTCAGCCTTCTTCACTCAACACTAAATACTCCAGCAAACTGCCTTTGCTATTACTGTTCTTGTCCAAAACCTGGAGATTCCAGTTAAGTATCCTAAAATATCTTTCCAAGTACAGTTATACTTTGTTGATGATTCCAGCAGTTACAGCGAGAAACCTTAGGTGAACCCAGCAATACAGCAAATTCCAAGTGTAGATGAAATAAGCCACAATGACACAAACACAAGACATAGAGCAAGGTTAACATGCAGGTTTACTCGTCTATACTTGGGATTTGCTTTTTACTTCAGGGTGAAGTCCCAGTGAAGGCAGAGCCAGTGTCACTCTTCCCTTACTTCCCAGGTGAGTCAGCACATGCATCGCAGTACACTGGAGTCAAACATCCTT
Source organism: Phaethon lepturus (assembly GCF_000687285.1). Classification (NCBI taxonomy): domain Eukaryota; kingdom Metazoa; phylum Chordata; class Aves; order Phaethontiformes; family Phaethontidae; genus Phaethon; species Phaethon lepturus. The sequence goes on along the minus strand of NW_010521390.1, from coordinate 74,504 downwards.
ACTCCCTAACATACTCATCTACATGGTTGCTACTAGCTCCAAGCAACTGTCACTAAACTAATAATGCACGAAGCGCATTTGTGAACATACACTCTGCTTCAAAATGCTTCAAATACAGCATCGTTCGTTCACTCTGTAGTGAAGTAAGCAGTGCCATGCCAACTACTCCATTTGGTCATGCAAGCACACATGAAGAGACAGGAAAAAGATGTTAAGAAAATGCTCCTAATTCAAGGGTCTGATGATGAGATACTTCCCAGAAAATAGCCTTTGGACTTCAAAACAGAGAACCAAAAAAGCCCTGACTTTATCAGTAAGCTTTGGTAGAGAAGCGTGGCAAAAAATACTGGAGAAGTTCCAGTATTTGCAGATGCAACTTTCTCCATTTAAATTAGCAAGTTAAAAAGAAAGCTAAAACACAAAGTGCAAAACCTTACTAAAAATGTCACATAATGAGACTGATCAAAACTCAATCATGACTTGGTTAAATTTGCTCATAATAGTTAAAACTGTAAAGTTTGTTACTAAAGTGGCCCAGTGGTTACTGGAGTCTGGGATTTCCCTCCTGATGACAAGTACCAGAAGAAACAGTTAAAAAGCACTCCCACAGCAAAGCTTAACTGAAAGAAAAAAAGCTTTCCAGTGGTATAGGAGGGGCATCCAGAGGGGGAAAATAACTGCTTACAGTCTTAATACGTAAGGGGCTATTTTGAGTGGCTCCTCTCTTTCTCCCACACAAAGCAATTGTTCTCACGATGAGCGGCGCTGCTGAAGTTAACAAGGCAGATCCAAACAAACTTCTTGTTCACTACCTGACAAGCCCCTCAGTCCAGCAGGTCGGTCTATCCCTGCCTGGTGCACTTTCACAGTTGGATGAAGATGATCTAAACCCATGTTGTCACCAGAAGGGGTAGAGCTGCCCCCAGCCACACGCACCTGCCCTGTGCCAGCGGTCCATCTGGCCGGACAGATCCATGAGCTGACACGCAGTTGAAAATTAACCCTGAAAAATAAGGTTGCTGGCTAACTGCAAGCAGATTCAGCTCACTGCACAGCTGCCCATAAGTCAGTCAATGCTGGCGCAGGGAAAGGAGCAGAAACATGGAGGCAGGCAAAGGGCAGCAGTGGCCATTTCCAAGGTGGCACAGACCTAGATGAACTTAAGCTGTTGCCAAACTACACCCTGAAACCAATCCTCACATTGCTCGTGCGGTCCCATCTCCCAGGCATGTCGGTTTGTGATGTGTTTTGCACGAAAACATGTGTTTTTGGAAGAGCCAGAGGCATCTACCCACGGAAGTGGGGTGCAGAGCTCCATCTTCCACCTGACCATCCCTTTGATAAGTCCTATTCAATCTCCTGCGTTCTATGCCCCAGCCATACAGTGTGATGATACTTAAAATTACCTGGATCCCTATTGATTAGCACTTTAAATAAAATACTATTGTAAAACTTGTCAGAATACACAAAAGCATCAATCTTCCTTTTCTTTTGGTGCAGCTTCTGTTCAGGACATTTCTCTTAGGACCACATTCAGCAGAATGAGTCAAAGTTTTCCTTTCTCTTTCACAATCTACCTTTTACCTGGTTTGATGTAACTGGGACATCCAGCACAAGTTACACAAATACACAAATAGGTATGTAAGATTAATGTCAGGAGAAGATAAATGAAATATGGCAAATGATTATTGGAGTTGCATTTATTATCAAAAGACTATCAGTTGGTCATCAACTCATTAACTAATGATTACTGTCTTCCACCCCAAAATCTCTTGAGGTTCTGTCTGAAGACCAGGGGTCCCTTGTGGTTAGCAAACAACTTTTTTAAAACTTCAAGGAGCAAACAGAAGACAAATAGCAGAAGTTGGAAGAAAACTGTAGTTTGAATCACAGACACTTGAACCACTTGGCTCCATCACAGTATGTAGCAGGTTCATCACAGCAAACTCCCACAGAATCTCACATCAGAGATGCAATTACATGTATACAGTGAGGGACAGTCACTGTGGGACATCTAAACCACAGATTACCTACAAAACTGTTTCCTTCAAAGGTCTTTCTCAGTGCTCACGGAACAACCCTGGAAGTGAGTTACATGGAGGGAGGTTCACTCCAAGGAAGGGGTGGTCCAAGAACTAGACACTACAGCAATATAGGCACTTTGTAAGACATCTATGTCCCATGTAAGCATCATTTTGGAGGCCTGATGAGAATAAGCATTGCCTTGGTCCTTATGTGAATGCAACAGACAGAGGAGATGCAAATTAAGTTTAAGATCATATTTTTATCACACTTTAGTGCTGTAAGATCTCCATATAATGAGGTCCACAGCATATGCATAGCAGACAATTCAAATAAAAAACCCGAGAAGTATTATACTTTCCAATTTCTGGAAAAAAAAAATCAGAGAACAATTATCAAAGTTTGAGCTTTTTTTTCCTTTGAAAATAGAACAAAGCAAGAGTTGATGAGTGAGTTGTAAAAATGAATGATTCAAGCTATAACATGCTTCAGAGGAGGTAAACATGAATTTAAAACAGTTTAAAAAAAAAAATCCATGAAGTTGCCAGCCAACCAGTAAGGGAAGTTTTGCCTCTTATTTGATTACTAGCATGAAAGTCACTAAATCCCAACTCTCCTGATGAATCACTGAGAGTGGGTTAACATAAGCCACCACTCTACATTTTTTGTTTCTTCAAAGTTATGTATTACGGTCCAATAAACAAAATTTTCCTTGAGTCATCAAGTAGTCAGCTATCATCATTAGATTTTTTCTCACTTGCTGAAAAGCATTAAAGAAGAGCCACTGTCACTTAAGCCAAACAACCAAGCTCGTTTTTGCTAAAGTAGACAAGAAATTTAACTTGTTCTAACAACAGAAAAGGGCATTATTTTTTCAAGAGATCATGGAACATGGCTGCTTGTGGTAAAAAAATTAAATCAATAAACCAAGACCCTTTTTGAGTACCTCTTTCTCAGAGCTTGCAAGAAAGGAGTAAGACATCAACACATCTGAATATCAGAGTCTGAATCTGAAGGGATCCATTTCCTTGATGGATTCATAGCCATTTATTATCACAGTTTGTGACCTATACCTGTTTGTTTATGCCATCCATAGCGGTACACAGCAGACCAATAGCATCTATACAGATTTAGCTCTACAGGGGATTTTTGATAGCTGTCAATATCCTATATGGTAATAGCATTTCCAAATAACTAAATCCTAGACGGAAGCTATCACTAGGACCTTGCTGGGAGGGAGAGACAGCTATTAAACAGACATCAACCCAGCTGCCATGCAAACCTAAAATACAAGAAAAAATTTATAAATATATTTATAGAAAATGTCAGTGGGGAAAAAAAGAAATGGCTCAAGGCTAATGGTGACCAGAGTTTTTCAAAGTACATTCACATGCAAGAAACAACAGCTTTCACAACTGACAGCATCTTCTTCCTGGCCATTCACAGTTTAAAAAGAAAGTAGGTCCTTCAGAGTGAATCAAGGCAAAGAGAGCAGAAACACCTCATAAAGGGACTAAAACATTCTGTAGCTAACGCTCTGTTACCACTACACTTAAGTAGGAAAAGTGAAAAAAATAGCCCTTTTGATCCTGATCCACTAACTACATGTGGACCATTTTTACCAGATTTTACCAGAACATATAATTTGACACAAGAAGTACGCCATCAATCTGGGACCCAGTTCTCAAAGGTGAAGGTGCACCTTCATCTTCATGCAAGATGCATGTCGTGGGAATCAGGTGTGTTCAACACCTTTCAGGACTGGGAGCCCAACTGCAGTCAGACAAGAAATACTTCTCTCCCCCCTTTCTCCTTTCATCCAATTTACTCTGTGGGCACTTTCTCAGAACTCCACCTTGGTAAGAAACATGTTCTCTCTCACAGATGATCAGCTCTTTGCAGATATTACCATTTTTGCATTAGTCTATTCCACCAGTGTTCATGGGAAGAAAGGGCTCTTTTCAGAAGAGCTCCAAGTGAGGGAGGTTGTGGAGTCTCCCTCCTTGGAGATATTCAAGAGCCATCTGGAGAGTGTCCTGGGCAACTGGTTCCAGGTGGCCTGCCTAAGCAGAAGGGTTGGACTAGACGTCCTCCAGAGGTCCCTTCCAACCTCAACCACTCTGTGATTCTGTGATGTGCAACCTCCTCTCAGGCACCTGGAGAGGGATCTGTAGTCCTGAGTTACAGAGAAAGGCTCCCTGTACATAGTTAACTTCAGTACAGCAGTCAGCACTTTTGAAGGACCCATCCAAGGTACAGAGCAAGGAAATTCTGTCTTCAGTCTCAGTCTTTCCCAGGGCTTAAATATGTGCATCAGTTTGGGATTCACAGCCTTTTCTAAAAGTTTTCTAGATCACACCAGGTCTGTTTATTTGCAAAGCAAAGCAGGAGCCATTTCAGGCCTCACCTGTGAGCAGCAGCTACTCCCCCATCTTGGAACAACAACGTCGTCGTCCGAGCACCCCAGCCACGCTGTAGATCAGAATTTCACACACTCAGCAGTCAGAGAGGATTCAAATCCACACACCAGTAGGTCCCAAAACCACTGGGCTTTTGCAGATGTTTAGCAGGAGGAAAACTTTTAGCCTACCAGAAGCCATGTTGTTGGACCGGAGTTGTGCTTGTTTTCATGGGTGAAAGAAAACCAGCGATATTTTTGCATACGGGAAGAGCCGTTCGCACTTCAGCATCCTTAGATCTGAGAAGGAAATGGATGTCTGGTTCATGCCGGGTCTCTTATTTCCCACAGATAAATGTTATAACCACCAACCAACCCCATATACTTGGGGACAGGACACTACTAACCCTCTTTTACCCAATCTTTTTGGGCAGGTGTGACCACTATTTCCAGTAAACCTTTTATGTACCAGCTGCTGTCCTGCAGACACAGGGACTGACACAGATACCATGGAAATTCTACAGCACATGAGCATGCCCATCATTTAGGCCCCAAAGGAGGTTTGGAAACATCTGAAAATTACCTTTTAGAATTTAGGCACCTAATTGTGCTAATCTTAAAGGATCAAACCTTTTTGTAGTTCTCCGGGATATGACTGCAGGTAGGAAAACACAAATTAGAGAAGACAAGAATGAGAACAGAGTGTTATTAAAGAAGCAATAGTAATAGAGGAGGATTATGTAATACCTGATAGTTTATTAACTTGCTCGCTTTGGCATTCTGCAGTGATAAATCATGAGGAAAGATACAACAGATCAGACTCTTAGTGCCATTTGTGGGCCAAAAGTTTGAACAATTAAACAACATTTGTTGTGCCTTTGGAGAAACAAGTATTTCTGCATGTCACTGTTCAAATTCGCTGACTGAAACAGGTAAACGTACCAAAAAGATGTATCTAGAGTAATGGATGTTAAATAATGGCATATTTCTGCAATTTATAAACTTTACCCTTAAAATTCACCTAGCTGCAAGCAGAATACGATCTCCCCAATGTTTCAAATCCTAAGCTTGTCACTAATAACGAATAGTATAAATCTAATCTTGATTCCATAAAATGTTCTTTCTTTTTCTTAGCAATGGCCATAAAGAAACATCCTGCTAATAAAGGCAGTAAGATTTATTTTTGAGGATGGTAATACAAAGATGTTGCTCTAGAAGCAATTGTAACATTTACCAAAGGCACTCATAGATTTTATTTCCAGACAGGAAGATTATGACTATATAGTCTGGGCTGCTATGAAGCACCAATGACAGACAAAATAATTTCGGCATCAAAGCCCATAAATTCCTGTTCAGACACTTCCTTGCTTTCAGAGGGCTGTCTTGATTTACAGTTTTTATATCATACCACTATGCTCTTGTGTGACACAATGGCTATTAGCCCTTTCTGTCAAATATGTTAAATGTGCATAAGCAGTGTATCTGTGTATACAGGTATGGATTGTGAAAATGGCTATAAATTAAGAAATCTTACATATGTGATGAGAACCATTTGGGTCTACACTGAAAACCTACTTGAAGACTCCTCCTCTTCTCCACACACACCCCCCCCAGGCTGAACAAATAAAACGCAAACTTTTTGTTACCTGACTGCAAGGACCTTATCATCTCGGCCAACATTCTGACTTCAATTTCTCTGTAAAAGCTGGATCACACCTTCAGGATATGTTCCCAACCCAAGTCCTGCATAAATACATCTCCATTAGGGCACTGTATCCCATAAATCAGCATTTTCATTGCCATTGAGATATCTGTAGGTTCTTATAATGTAAAGGACAAAAAAGATTTATTTCCTAAAAATGTAGCTGTAGAATCAGTCTTTGCTTCACTATGGCAGGAATTTACACTGAAACCAGCAATAATCTTGCAATAGAGTGGACTAGGAATGAGTTTAGGGCTCTAAGTAACATCCTTTGGGTTGACCATAAGCTGCATTTAAATTCCAGGCTTTTCAGAACTGAAGGTGAGATCAAGTCTTCAGGTACAGCTATGGTTGCATTAGCCTTGACTAACAGCCAAATGCCCACCCAGCCGCTCATTCACTCACCGCTCCCACAACAACCTATTTAGAGGGGAGTAAATAGGAAGACAGGAATGAGAAAGCTCACAATTGAGATGAAGGCAGTGAGACCACCTACTAGTAACCCTTGTGGGCAAAACAAACTTGATTTGGGGAACATTAACCTCATTTATTGCCAATTAAAATAGACATTTAATTACTGATTCAGGTGGTAGGAAACAAAAAGACAAACATGTAAACAATACTTTTCCTCCCCCATTTCTCAGGCCCAACCTCCTTTATTCCTTCCTGCCTCCTCCACCCACTGCAAGAGGTATGGGGGTGCCACTGGTGATGGACTGGAAACACAGGGGTTTACTACATAAAGCCTTCTAAGAAAGAAACAAGTGAGAACAAAGACATCAGATTTGCTGTTATTTGGAGAGAATATCCTTGCTGGTTTCAAAAACCTGCCACATAAACTCGGAGAAATCCAGCCTGCACAGACAGCAGAAATATAGAAATGAGCTGGTGAATCTGTAGTGTCAGGAAGGAGAGGAAATATTAAAAAAAAATGCTAAGCATCTTAAGGGAGTTTTAATAAAGTCTTTGTAAACTTATTGGCACTTCAGTAGAGAACATGCAAGGATTTAATTTTAATGGGTCTGAAGTGATACAGGGTGGAGCCACTACGAATGCATGTCCCCACACTGAGAACAGATGCCTAATTGTGCAAATTACATTTATCATCGATACCTGGAATAAGCCCCTTTTCAATGTCTTCTGTCACAAGGAACACTGAGATCCATTGAGGCTTTTGAAGGCATTAGTGCTTCACCATGTGAAATTTGGTAAATGTTACAGCTATATATAGCATCTGCTTGATGGGAAATCCCCTCATCTTGATACAATCGTATATTCTGCATCACAGGAAAAAAAAAAAATCTCCAAATCTGAAGAACAAGTATGACATGGAAGAGATTGATAGAAGGCCTGCTCTGTATTGTAGAGAATTAGACCACACATTTATTACAGAATTTTCTTAGTCATATGAAAATACCACACAAGAAGCTTAAGTTCACCCTGGTTTTCAGTATTAGGCAAAATTTGGAGACATATCATGCAGCAAACTTGTGGAATTAAATAAAAAGGAAGAATTATTGGTCTGAGATTAAATCATTAAAATGTTGCAGCTAGAATCCAAATTATTATTCTGTTCACTCTGAGCACCCTTTGTAGGATTGGAGCAAAAGTCTGGCCACAAAATTCTGCACTTCTGAAGACTGGACAATTTTCAGAAGTATGAAAATACTCATGGAAAAATAATCTGCTCAGTTGCCCACAGACAGACTAGAGTTTAGATTTGGTAATCTTAAAATAAACAAACAAAACAAAACAAAATCCAGAAAAGGCGCTCTCCATTTTCTAGCTGTAGTCACCTTCTCTCAAGAAAATCCAAACAAAGTATTACTGCACCAGTTGCCCAAAAGCATTGTTCTGTGCTCTGCCCTATTTTTTTTTTCCCCCTCAAATAAAGCCCCCAGGTTTTTCTTTATTTTCATCATGGTTTTGTTTAGCAGTGGCCTTGCTACAGCAAATTCAAATAGTGCTCCTGTCTCTCAGTCAAAATTGAGAAGGTATCTAATTACTTTAAGCTCAAGGAAAACTGTGAATAATCAGTGTTGGTGATGTTCTGGAAAGCACCCAAGTGGCAGGTCATCTAAATCCTATCATACAGAGGATCCTTCCAGTCTTCCTCAGTGCAACACCATACTGATCGGTGTTCACAGAAACACACATGTCTTCTTCCAGTGCCGTACAGCCTGATGGGAACCAAAGATACCCAACACTTGGATCTCTGCCTTGTATCAGCACTGAGATATAATTTCAAGAATAAACACACAGAACCATAACATTTGCTTCTAAATACACTTCCTTTACTACCTGGCTGGAAGTTACAGGGTTTGTACTTTCTTTCTTCTTCGTTTTTAAACCATCAGTAGTATAAGCAAGTAGCTTCACAGCTTCGGGCTCAGCAAGAATGAGGTGAGCATTGGATACAACGTCAGGATCTCTGTGGCATCCTCAATAGATAGGTTTTAGCATCCAAAGTCAAACAACATTTCTGAGATTAGGCCCTGGAGAGAAGGAGACAAAGAGCAAGACAAAACAAGCTGAAGGTTTCATCAGCACAAGGCCGGGGTGGGTGAAGGTGGGGTTTTGAGCAGTGTGCTGTTTTCTTCTAAACATCTGCCAAGACTGAGGGCACTGACTGAACACAACTGTGTTTGAAGGGCTGCTCTGACTACAGTAATTAGTCCTACAGTTGCTGCATGCAGGTGTTTAATCACCCAGGTCCCGCTAGCTACATGTTTTTATTAGATTGGCTTTCTCCTTTTGTGGCCTTTTACTGACGTGTGTTCAGACTTGATGGGGACGGTACCCTTGAGAGAGCCGATCTTTGATCTTCAGGGGTTATTTCAGCCATCCAAAGCAAGCAGCGTGAAACACAAGCAGTCGCAGGCATGCACGTGCCCCGGGCTGAGCATCCTGGTGAGAGCGAACAGACTGTGCAAGCGAAGGTTACTCATAAAGGCACATCCCGGGGGACACAGAGATCCCTCTTAACTCCTGTCTCCCAGGACACACATCACCTTCAACCAGGCGCGCCAAGGTTGGGAATACAATTTTTACTCAGTCAGAACAGCACCTAAACCACACGCGCTCTGCCAAAGCCATTTCAAAAATCTGGGTTTTATTTCACATTCAATCAAAAACTCCAGAAGGACAAACTATACCAAAAAGATCTTTGCTAGTTCCCATAAAATAAGCTTAAACATATAATCCTTTCTTTTACTGCTTTAAACCGTCTCTTAAGTGTCTTTTAAAATCTTGGAGCTCCTTCTTAAACAACCATTTGTAGTCAGCTTTACATTTCTTTGCAGGAAGCACAAAATTCCCGTTTCAATGTTATGAACAAAGCAATCTTCACGCTGAGACTGGCAACTAAGTAGTTAAAGACTGGCACAAGCACCTTCACTTCCACAGCAAAAATACCCAATCGTTCATGTGGTTTGTTACTCTCTCCTCAGGAAGGCAGGTGATTTGAAAGAAACAGTGTAGAGTTGGGCCAATGGAGTAAGCAATATTCTTAAACATTTCTGCAAACAAAATCCAATGTTCACTAGCATCTGTAGCCACTCATTATTTGTGGTCTTCTCTCCTTCCTTCCTTTCTATAATGCTGCCAGTGACCACAGCTGAACTTCTGAGAGCCTTCCTCAGGGATTTATTCCCAAGGCCAGCAGGAGTACATTTCCCTAAAGACATTCACACCAGAAGTTCCACCACTAAAACCACCACTTCCATCAGAAGCAAAACACATTTTATAGAGACATTTACACCTGTTTTAAATAATGGCAAATTCAGTAAGTTGTCATCTTAATTACCTTCACGGTTAACCTTGTGCACCACAAATACACACACTCCCAAAAATCTACTGGGAGAGAGGGCACCTCAGCATGACATTATCCCCTGGACCAGTCTCCTCACTGCTACGGGCTGAATGCTAATCTTCAGACCCAGTGCTCTCCTCCTTCTGCACAGATTCGGCAAAATTCAGCACCAGCACGGTAAGAAGCATGCAAGCTCTTTCAAAACAAGTTTAGTAGTTGCCCAAACAGGTATTTCTGCACTCCCAAGTGAAGGCAACATATCAGATGGAAAAGCCCAACGGATCAGATCTAGCTCACAGACAGTCCTGCTCAGCTGCATAAATAAGGGACATAATGAAGTGGTGGTCTTGCTGCTGGAGGTGCCACTGGTGTCACCATTCCCACAGGAGAAACACCACGAGCGGCAAGATGCACCCCCAAGCACATCAGACACTAACTTTGATGTTCAGCTTGCCATTCCCCAACTTTAAAGGCATTTACAGCAAAGTTATGAAACCCCTCACATCATGTGCACAAGAACTTCGGAGGCACTTTTATCAAAGGAAGGCTGTCAATCAAGACCAGCCCTTTATCTAAAGGGTGTAATTTAATCAAATGGGAATTAATTCAGAGAAGCCTTAGGAACTGAGCTACAGAGAAGGCTAGACCTGGCGACTTGGCACCTCTGTCACTGGTGTGAAGTTGGACACAGAGCTCTGCGCACCTGAAGGCCATGATGGATGGACACCTAACTTACACCCCATCCCCACCACCAGCAGCTTCAGGGTGCCCTTGGATGCCGGAGACAGAAGGCTCTTCTGGTGGCTGCCATGATTTGGCACTCAGAGACCTCAGGGACATGGTTAAGGAAAGCTGGGGTGCAGGTCTCCTCTCAACAGCCGTGACATTGTGTCCAAAAGCTCTTCATTCAAAACCTCCTGCTAAAACTACCCTAACCATAAAATAAACAAAAAACACAACTGTGTGTATAGTGTTGGCTTTACAAAACTGCAGCAGAAGCGCTGAAGGCTGCAGCTTTTGTTTTACTCCTAGCAAAACAGGAACATCACCAGGTGCTAGAAAGGGCAGAGTACACAGGCATGACTACTCCCACAAGACTGAAGCCACAGGCTGCCACAGGTTTCATCCATCCTCACCACCCAAATTTGCGGACATACACCAGAAACAACGCTTGTAGAAGCGTCAGGATTAATTCCGCAGAGCGTACAAGAATAGTGCTGGCTTTACACCTCGGAGCAGCCCAGAAGGTGCTTTGTCTCCTCTTGCTTCAGCGCCAGCCTTCACCCACAAAGGGATGTCCAGGCATAGCCTGTGGCCAGAGGATCCCTGCTTGCAGAGACCCAAAACGCGCACCCTTACACCACCCCCATACCCACAGAGCATATGCTGTCCATGGACAGAACTGAGGAGAGCGGTGTCGGACACCCTTTGCCTGAAAATTGCTTTCTGTTGCAATAAGCCGCACCACATGAAGAGATTTGCCAACGGAGCGCAGCGGGAAATCCAAGCTGCCCAAGGACTGAGCAAGGCTCACCCAGACAACCTCTCATCCACGTATGTGGTCACTTTGTTAACGTAAGGATTTTACGTGACCTCTGTCTGTCCTGATGAAAACAATATCCCTATCCACAAAGCAGGACCCTTGTTTTTACTCATCAAGATTTCAGAAACAAAAATAGAGGCCTGAGCAATTATCCTTGGAGAAAAAGCAACAGCAAAACTGGAATGCATTAGCCATAAATGAAGCAATTAAGTCTAACCTTTGCTAACCTGGCAGGTCAATGGTACAAACAGTATGCCAGGAGTTATTTGGGTCCTATAGATGCCCTTTAAAAAGCCAATTATCTGGAAATGAGTGACTCTGTCAGATGACAATACAGCAGCCCTTCAGAAAGTGCTGGGAGGGCAGTGGGGGGGTCTCTCCGCCTGGCCCACACGCAGCTTTCCCGTATAATTGAACAGCTCTCACTGTTCAGAGGAAGGCAAAGGTTTCTTTCAGCCGAAGGTCTTTGGAATTAATTACACTGCCTCTTACCGGGGAACGGTAGGACATGTTTGCTTGGATGCTATGTCAACACATGAGTAGGTTTTTAAGAGGTAGGGAAAAAAGTACAAAAGCAAAACCACAAAAGAGAGGGGATGCAGCAAGCTGCATACGAGTGCCAAGTCTTTCAAAAATGCCAGGATGAGATGAAACACAACTAACTGAGCTTGAGTTACTGGGAAAAAAAAAAAGCAAGCACTAAAATGGCTGTCAGGGCACGTACGCAGACCATGGTTACAAAGCAGGTAGGTGCCCATCCTCAGACAGGTGGGCAGGGGGGGAAAGGAGGGCCTTGATTTCTGTTTGGCTTTCAAAACTAAAATACTCTTCTACATGTTATTTCAGAAAGAGCCAGCACATCAATCCCACCCCAGGGGTTCTCCAGGTGACACGGCTGCCCTCACAGCAGGCGTCTTAAGGGATGGGATTCCAGGTCCCAATATAGGTTTGGCCTCAATTTTTATTTTTTAAGTCTGTGAAACAAACTAAACTCAGGGAATTGTTACAAATGGTGGTTCAGCTGCAGCCCTGACCCCAAACCACACGTCCCCTCTCAGACTCCGCAGGAGGGAACCAGAAAACCTGAAAGGAAGGCAAAGGAGGACATTTACTCGCCATTTTGTATCCTATCTACTGCCCTCTCCTCTCTCTGCTGTCCCCCTTACTCCCGTCTTGCCCCACTGCCTCGAGCGTGCATCTCATTTGTCCGTAACTTTCATCTTCCAGCGTCCTTAAGCAGCAGAGGCTGTGAAAGGGCTCCAAAGAGCGTGCTCATGAAATGCATCAAACACCAGAAAATGAATAGGACAAAAATCACTACCTGCAGCCCCTGCCAGCAGGAAGCAAATCCCTGGAGATGGGCCAAAGCCTCGCAGAGAGAGGCTTTTAAAGCCCAGGCTTCGGGGTGGCCTGGCCAAATGCTCTGGAAGGCAGATCTCTGAATATTACATCTGTGAATTAAGATAAGACCTAGAGCCCACCCAGGCGAGCACTATTTCCACTGAACTGATGAGGCTGCTCACAGTCATAGTGAGTCTATAGACTATGGTCTCCCCCAGGGTTTTCATCCCTGCTGCTCCCATTACCTCGCTGCGACACATAAAAGCCAGCAGCGTTTTTAACCATTGCAATACAAAAGGGATCTGCAAATTAGCAGTACAGATGCCAACGGCAGGGCAGCCGGGCCACAGCAGGCATCCATAGGATATCGCTGCCGCGTGTTACGCGACAGGCTCTGGCTATCTGCGTTACGCGCTGCTCTTGAGGACTTACCTTCTCCAGACCGCCTCTCCTCGTCCGTTTGGGCAGGACGGCAAGCTGTTCCACACTTGTGACACACAAGACTCATCGCACGTGAAAAGTCGCTGAAGCAGGAAGAGCACGATGCTGGCTGGGGTTAGGAAATTACGTACAAAAGCACTGTGGCTCGCGTAGGCTCCTGCCCTTGTGTGTTCTTGTCTTCACAGGCCAACAAGAGAGAATATGAAAATCTGTAAAACATCAGCAGAGAGCAGGGAGCAATCAGAAAACATGAGATCATAAAAACAGCGAAGCACTGCAAAATCATTATATGCTTAACTTCGACACACAGACTGTATGACTCCAGCCTTGGAAAACAAAACACGACTATCGCAGCACTCAACGAAAAGTAAAACAGGCTGCAAAACCAAGCACATCCATCAGCTCTGTAACTAACCTATACAGCCTCACCCCCCAAAACCCTTTAAGAAACATTTATTAGTTTCTCAGCCCAAATTCAGATTTACAACAGTGGACTATGTTCTCCCAGGAGTCCTTTACAGCACACTTCACTCACCCCCAGCAGCTACTGGTTTGTAACAGCAGCTGCTCTCTCTGCCAGCCTGTTACACAGGTGAGCTGAACAAAAAGCATCTCCTGGGGTGCTGCACATGTAATGAGCTGGGACCTCTTAACCGAAGTAAATTTACAAATTTTGTATTTATTATAGCTCTCAATATAAGCAACTGAAATGCACGGACCATTAGTTAAGCTGGTTTTTTGGTTGATTACGTTATCAGAACTCCCTATGGTGATCTGACTACACATTACCCTACGTTTAGTGGCACGAACTGTTGGTGGACTTGATCTGACGATCACAGAGCTTTACAGCGTCTTTTCTAAGAAAAAGTATCTCCAGAAAAAGTGACCCTGCGGTCTTTTCAATGAATCGTAAGACAAAGAGCACATTGAGCTCTTCTCAGCAACACCAGCCTCCTCTGTTATTAACTTCCCACTCAGTCCACTTAATGCATGCCCCCCGACACTGGACCTAGCAGCTTGTTTCTTACAAATGCTTAAACAAAGTCCTACCAATTCATCTCTGTTCCTGTTGCTGTTTTTTTTTTTTCCCATTTCATTTACTGCTTAGGTCTATTTTTTCCCCCTCATTTATGTTATCACGGCAGTAGTCTTCATACACCTCAAGCCACCTCCCGTTCAGTAATCACCAAAGTCTCAGTGCTGCTACCGGCTCCGTGTTGACTCAGTCCTGCTGAGACAGCCCAGGATTGAGTCCGCTCGCGCTGCGGCCTGGACGTGTGCTGCCATCGACTTATAACAGGAAAAGCATTAGTACAGAGGGTAAAAAACCTATGATGTCTATTTAGCACTTCTGAAATCAATAAGAGCTCTCACTTGGATCTGACCTTTAATCACGCAACACAGGATAACAACAGCAAAAAAAAAAAACACCCACCACCACCCAGCAAAGCCCTAAGATTACTGACAAGCAGTACTAGTAAATCTCAAAAGCCTAAGAGACACTCTTTGGAAAACAACAGAAAATGTGGAGGATAGACATAACCTAAGTATTTGGCATCATGATAACACTGTGCTGCAAGTTCAGCGGAGCAGACTCTTATTTGCGCATGACGTCGTAAGTCGGCTCCTTCTACCATTCAAGCTTCACCCACTTCAAGGAACTGTCTGAAGCAGGAAAGCCGAGATGAAAGGAAGAGGGTTCATGGGTTTTCCTTGGAAAATTGAAGTTCTGTTTGATTCTACCTCAAAATCAGTCGCTTCTTCAGGTCAGCACCTGGAAACAAATCCTGTCCTCCTGAAGTCATGGCAAGGGTTTTAGTGACAACCACCATGAAGATGGCATTCACAGGGCTGTCTTCACACACATGCCCTCTAGTCTGAGATTTCTCCTCTTCCCTCTATTCTGCACTCAGTCCAGCTTTGCTTCACGTGGCAAAAGTGACCACAACAGTTTAGACACACCAGTGGTCTTGTGGTTGCACATTAGTGTCCAGCCACAGTTCTCACTACATACTGCACAGATATAAGCTTGATCTCTGCCTCTTCCAAAGACTAACTTTTCAACCTTCATACCACTATTTCCTGAAATCAATCTTAGCCCACAGTGCATGCCTCGTACATTTCTGGTGCTTCACACGATGTTAAGGACCTTGCAGACCCTCAGCATCCTCTCTGCTGATTCTATCCATGCATGACCAGCACTTGCTGCCCCTTCTTTCAGAGCCTGGAGAAGTCATCCTGCTCAGAGACATTTCTTCAGCACCACTGTCCACACAAACTTACCATGTCATGTTTCACCATCTGAATTCCCTCAAAACATCCTCTATGCTGTTTTTTCTTACAGTCTGCTATAAACATTTTTCTCCCATTTTGTCCAGTTCCTTAGTCTTGCCTAACCACAGGCACCTGACCAGATCTACACTGACTATACTCTGGTTCTGGCCCATATCAATGCAAATCAATTTTTTTCATCATCCTTTTAAAGGTTTATAATATTTTTTGTCGATTAATTACATGTTGTTACCAGTTGCTTGTGGCCAAAGACTCAAATAGAGGTCAGAATCAGCACATTGTAATATCGTAGCCTACCCCCTTTCCCAGCCTGTTAACAGGACTTCTCGCCACTGCCCCTTTAGCAGACCAGCCCGATTTCCCATGGTAATTAATGCCCATTTGTCAAGTACTCCTAATGCTTCAATGCCAGGAGGGCCGTGTATGAAGTCAGTGCAAATGAATCCTTCAATCCAACTGCACACAACTGCCAGAAGGTGCATGGACACTTGGTGTTAAGTGTTCTCACAAGTGATCAGTTATGACCCCTCCCTGGAAACCCCACAGCTTCAGAAGAACAGGTACCAAGCAGTCCTGCCACCTGAAAGTGTTAAACATATCATCGAGATGGGTAGCAGGAGGTTCCTCAAGTACCAGGAGGGAGAAAATCATGGCAAAAGGAATAGCACCAAAAATAGAAACCACTTTATCTGAAAGACTCTTAATTAAAAGTAACCCTTAATAACAATCCCCACAAATCACAATGTTGCTTCAATATAATGTCCATGGTGACAATTAGACTGAAGGGAAATTCTTGATACAGCATTTGGGTTTGGAATTGTAACAAACCTTTGCATTAGGTCTATGCTAAACCCAGGCTGCCTGCATTCATACAGAAAAAGTAATCAAGGAATTACTTCTATTCATCTGTTTGGGTTATTCTTGCCTCACAGTGCTGGAACAGACACTGAACTCCCTATTCATTTTTCGCAACAAAATCAAATGATTGCCAGTTTGTTTCCACACTCAAACCTGAAATAAAAACAAGGATCCCATGCAGTCCTTGTGAAAGCTCTACGAAGTGACTCTTCTTGGAACAAGTTACACTATTACGGACCTTCTTAGATGGAAACTCAGCAAACAAAAAGAGCAAGGATTATAATCTCCTTTTCTATTTTATGTCCTGGAAAGGCAGCCCAAAGGGTTTGTTTTGTTCACTGTAAGATTTCTTTTTGTTTAGCACTTTTCTCAAAAAAATTTAGGGATGTCAGAAATGTTCCATCTTTTCTCTGAAACAACACAGAGATACCGAGTAGGGTTCTGAATGTTTAGCATCAACAGCTTTTCTTCCATTTGCTAGGATTTTAAGATAAATCTATTTTATAGACAACCTATAAAAGAGAACTGTAAACAGTCTTGAAACAAAGAATCATGCTGCCTCAGTTAACCAGATTTATTTGCTTATAATGCATGATCCTACTCATACTCCAGTCTTTCAGAAAAAACAGGGTAGGCAAGATAATTTTGTAACATGAAAGCAAACAGAAGCAAAAATTCTAGATGTCACTCCAATATATCTTAGAAGAGTAACAACAAGTAAAGTACAACTCTCCCTTTTGCAAATGATTACATCAGTCACTTAGGAGCTGCACCATCATTTCCAAATGCCTTCTCTACCACAGGAAGTTTCAATTAAAGTAGTTATTAAACCAAATTAATTAAAGTTGCACAATTTCTATACAGTGCACTTGTTTTTGTTCAAGGGACTATTACTTGCTCTCAGTCCTCTTTCTAATCAACCTAAGCAAAATCAATATATAAGAGTTGATAGAGCCTGTTGGTACCTGAAGGATGAATTCCAAGTCATTTAGTTACAGTTAATTTGGAAAAACTGTCTCTACTACACAAAGCCTACCCAAATTGCCATTTTCTCTTATCTGAGAATCGATACTTTGACTTGATGACAGGGAAGGGTGGGGGGAATACATCGCTTCACTCTACAGTATTAAATGACTAATTAATGTTTTCCAGGTAACATTTTAAGAGGGAAAAAGAAGAACTTAGATGATAACAACTTGTCAAAGCTTGAGGAAAACCTCCTGTCACACAAAATGGCCACTGTTTAGTCAACACTGTAAGGTCCCACGAGCTGCTCCACACAAGGCCTAACAAAAAAAGGTTTGCCGTAATTTTGACTCCTCTTCCCACTCACATCCCACTAGCTTTTCTAAGTGTTTTTCATTTGGTTCTTCCATTCAACAGTTCCTTCAGGTTTTTCCTCATTTCTCCTATATTCATTCCCTATCCCCTTCAGATCCTCTCTTGTCCTTCTCTCCCTTTGTCTCCCGCCTTCTCCCAGTTCACTCCCTGTTTTTTCCTCTCCAAGTCCATTCCCAGGTACTTGTAAATGTGACTGCTCAGCAGTCAAGCAGAAAGGGAAAACCCAGGCATCGAGGGAACCTTACTGCCTAGGCCCAACCTGAAACAGACTGACACCAGAGCAATTAGAATGCAATTTTATGTAATAAGATGATTTATTCATTAGTACGAGGCAGGGATAAAAGCTTACAGCTGATGAGAGAAGCAGGTTTGTTACAGCTGTCAGTTCCACCAGCAAAATGTATTAGTCATTTAATTCCCTTTTTTTTAAAACACAAAACACATCCTATAATTACATGTATGTGCCCTTCCTTATAGAAGGAGGCTTTGCACAGAGTTCTTTATTTTCATAATGAAACAGCGACAATTAAAGTGTCATGAGATGATTGGTCTGTCAGTGAGCTTGATTGACCCACGTATTACCAAAGACCGTATTTAAAAAAAAAAAAATAGTAAGATATTGGACTCAAAATACCTATCTACTTCTCCATAGCAGGAAGGTTAATAAGCATCAGGTACTTCAGGCACACTCTTAGCTAAGAGATCTATATAAAAACTCAGATAGTTTCCTTTCAGGGAGAGCTGTATTCACAGGAGACAGCTCTCATTTCTTTCCTGCTTTCAAAGCAAAGTCTGAGTACCAACATCTAGAGCACTTCTAAAGTTGGCCTTCCAACCAATACTGGTAAGTCCCAGCAAAAGATCACCATGAATAACATCTACACCATTGATGGCCATGTGGAAGAGAATGAGAACCTCAAGGCTTTGGTTCATCATCTCACACACTAGCCACAAAGCCTGAGACTCTAGAAAGTAATGAGCACTCCACTTTATTTCTCAGTGATCATGACAGGAGAGCACACTTCGCCCTTTGCAGTAGCTCCTAGGTAGAATTCACGTTAGACAGGAGCAATCAAAGCCTGTCCCATTCCTATCTGCTGCAGAACAACAGGAACACTTAGACCTCCGCAAAACCATACCTGAACACAGACTCAGCACTTAGTGGGACTGAACTGGCAGATATTAAACCCCTAAGACCCAACTTGCAATAGAAAGGAAGGCAACTGGCAATTTGTGGAATTGACGAAGTCTGGTAGAAAGACGTCATACACTGAACAGAGTGAGGCTTCAGACCCAAAAAAAGTGAAGTGCGACAACAGGAAGGTCCCCTGGGAAACAAGGAAGGCTATGTTCTGTCCACGGATTTCTCCATGCAAGGCGGTGAAGTTGGTTAACACCAGCTTGGATGGGTTTTGGACTGCTTTATTGCCTGACCTAGGTAAACTGACAAGAACATAATCTCATCTTCAAAAGAGGAGTACGAAGTCTAACTTAATCTGCAGAGCAGGTGCTGTGTTTGCAAGAAGAGCTGTGATAGGTGAGTTATATTTAAAAAAAAAACCTGTAAAGAACTTAAACACCTTGATTTTGTTTAAAACAA
Organism: Phaethon lepturus; assembly: GCF_000687285.1. Lineage (NCBI taxonomy): Eukaryota > Metazoa > Chordata > Aves > Phaethontiformes > Phaethontidae > Phaethon > Phaethon lepturus. The sequence goes on along the minus strand of NW_010521390.1, from coordinate 55,155 downwards.
ATCAGATTATTAAGCTGTCATTAAACATGCTTTCTTCATGCTCCTTTTGAGAAAGAAATGTGTCAGAAAAATAAACCCTTTAAAAAATATATACTAACATCTTCCCAGTGTTACAAGTCCCATTCATAGCAGCCCTTCCTGCAAGGACACCTCATTCCTCACTGGATACTGACAATAGTCAAGCAGGAGGTACACACAATGGTGGAAGGCGTGTCTGCCTCTATATAAACTGCGGCAGCACTGCACAGAAAGAAATAGTGAGGACTAGTCATACAGCACACAACAGAAGGGAAGGCAGCCGTGTAACATGGGAATAGACCAATGCTTTGCACAGACCACGGTGAGCAACGTGACCAACAGCCCATATGGGCTACAGGGAAGAGACTTCTCAGAAAAATTCCCACTCGTTTCAGTTTGGATCTACCTTTCATCATGGCTGACTCTACTCTCATCACTTAGGGCGGCATATCCAATGCATTCTCACAGTGCATTGTACTATTGAAAAATAGAAAAGTATTCATTCACGTAGCTCACCACAGGCTTTGCCCGGAAACAGGTTACACTCCTTAGAGATTCGTCCAGGCACATCCTAAAACCTCTTGCCAATGGATGGTTGACATCTCCCTTGAGGCAGCTGTGTCAAGTGTCTTTCACTCTTCTGTGCAGACTGTACACCAGTCTGCTAGTTACAATGACAACAGTGGCTCCTTCTCAGTGAATAGGTGATGAGATCTTAACTTGAAAAAAACAGTACGTCTGCCCTCAGTTTCAACAGTACAGCTACTTGCTTACACTCTCTAACCAGCTTGAATCTCTTATTTTTCCTCCCAAATTGCTTGTTTTTAGCTTGCAATGAACATACCTTTCTAAACAATTCCCAGATCCATTTTCTAGTTCCTGCATTTTTCTCTAAAAACCTCTATTTGACACCAAATATCACAGTGCCCAGGCCAGGACAGAATACTACCATCCAGAAGTGATACACAAGACCCATACCCAAACATGCCCACATCCCTCAAATACTAAATGACAGTTTTGTACCTTAATCTCGCTTTCAGGTCCTCCTTAGTACATGCTCCTCACCTCCTAGAGAGGAAAGCATGAGGGACGTGTGCAGGCTGGAAGAGTGGAAAAGCTGGGGCTCTTCACCTGAGAACACCAACTGAGGGCTGTAAAAAACCTGCTACAGAAAATGTAAGTGGGAAGGATCTGCTCCACTGTTATAGTGCACAGCAAAGGGAATACTTGATGGATCCAAGGCTAGAACCTCAGAAGCTGTAAAAAGCAGACACCTGTTTCCGTCCAATCTCAGCTTTTACCAAAGATAACTGAAGCCAGATACAGAACTACAACTCCCAGTGAGCTGAAAAAAGGAATTAAGTGCCTGCTGTTACCATAACTCCTGAATAAGTTTCATTAGGTTACCATGGGACTCCCATTCCATAAGCAGTTATGACTTCAGGGGTTATGCCACCCAAGACTTGAGCGTCTCAGCTGGAAGCCAATGTGGTTCCATTGGTTTAGTACAGAAGTAAGACATGCCTTCAAAGCAGTCCCTTTGTCAAAAGCATTTTGCTTCTCAAAATATTTCAGAAATTATCATCTGCTCTATGAGGTGCAAAGCATCTGGCTTCTAAGTCAGCAGGTTCTGTGGCAATAAACTGACAAAACAAGTCATCTCCAGGGTCAGCAGTGCTGGTACCTTTCTGCACAGATTAGCTCTGCATGCCTGACGGTGTCATAACTAAAGACAATTAGTGAGTTTACAGCAGCCTTCAGCATGTTAGCTGGAAGATACAGATGCATGAGTCATAAACAGGCTCTTTCAGGAAAACATCAGTACAAACATTTCTGCTCTCTATATAAACAGCACTGTTTAAAGATTTAAGGTGCTGATACACACCTTAAGTGATAAAATACTGCACTGAGGGTGTACTGTAATAAATAGAAAAGATACTCTGCAAACCTTTATGCCAAAACATTCAAAAAATCAAAGAAAAAGCCAACAAAAGCAGGACCATGTCATGCTGGTTCCATAAACAAATTAATAGAGTTAAGTGATATAAACCTTTGGAGAGACTTGGTTTATTAGAAATCTTTGTTCCAAGTTAATGATGTTCCCTGAAAAGTTTATCTCCGCTTCTCTCACAGATGGTAGGAACCACCATGAAAGCAAATACCGTTCTTGAAGCAAACAGGTGACAGGCTGAATTACACTGAGAACGGACAGCCTCCTCCAGCCAGCAGGCAAGCGTGCTGTGCAGCTACCGATTCAACTGCACAGAGGTACCTGTGCAGCAGGTACATGACTACCTGGACTGAGGCAGCATCCAGAGGGCCCTCTTGGGCTCTGGACGTTGTTATGCTATAGAAGCAGCTCACACATGAAAACCTTCTGCTCCAATTTTTCTAAACCAGGTGAAACAAATAGGGTAACAAAGAGCACCGCCAAGTCTTCTGGAGCACTGGGTCCAGTTCTGGGCTCCCCAGTGCAAAAGGGACGTGGACATACTGGAGTGAGGGCATGTCCAAAGAAGGGCAAAGGGTAAGTAAGCTAGCGATAGGACGAGAGGAAATGGCCTCAGGTTGCACCAGGGGAGGTTTAGATTAGACATTAGGAAAAATTTCTTCACTGAGAGAGCAGTTAAGCGTCGTAACAGGCTGCCCAGGGAGATGGTGCAGTCACCATCACTGGAAGCATTCAAAAAACATGTGGACATGGCACTTCGGGACATGGTTTAGTGGGCATGGTGGTGTTGGGTTGATGGTTGGGCTTGATGATCTTAAAGGTCTCTTCCAACTTTAATGATTCTGTGAAGAGTCATGAAGATGGCTACACAGAGTTGAGCACTGGCCACACAAGGAGAGACTGAGACGTCAGCCTACATACCAGAAGGCTGAGGCGTGATCTTATCAAAGTGTGTACATATCTGATGAGAGAGTGTAAAGAAGACGGAACCAAACTCTCCTCAGTGGTATCCAGTGAAAGGACAAAAACAAAGGACACAAACTGAAATATAGGAAATTCCATTTCAATGTAAGAAAAAGCTTTTTTTGACCGCCCCTAAAGCAAAGTTAATAATGTAGCATGGGCATGTAGCCCATTTGTGAATATTTCAAGAAATCTCGAGATATTCAACACCCAATTGGACACGGTCCTGAGCAACCTCCTGCAGTTGATCCTGCTTTGGGCAGAAGGTAGGACTAGACAAGCTCCAGAGGCCCCTTCCAACATCATCCACTCCGTGATTCTGCAATATGCTGGTTCTAAGTGTCTGTTGTTAGCCAATATTCAAACAAGCAAGTGGTACCTAAGTCAGGGAGAGTAAGCACATAGACAGATAAGCAGCCTAAATCAATTTATCACAAGCTTTTCTTCTTAACTTCTTTTTTTCTTTTCATAGCATGTGTATATCATATATCTGTCTACCTACATACTTGTGCCAGTTGTGAGGCCTGGCATGCCCGAAATTGTTCACATCATCTTGGGGAATATTAAATTGTCAGCTTTCAGGCTAGATCCATTTGAGTGGGACTGGAACATCTCTCGTATAAGGAAAGGCTGAGAGACCCGGGGCTGTTTAGTCTGGAGAAGAGAAGGCTGAGAGGGGACCTTATCAATGTCTATAAATATCTGAAGGGTGGCTGTCAGGAGGATGGAGCCAGTCTCTTTTCAGTAGTGCTCAGTGATAGGACAAGGGGCAATGGGCATAAACTAGAGCACAGGAAGTTCCACCTCAACATGAGGAAAAACTTCTTTACTGTGAGGGTGACAGAGCACTGGAACAGGCTGCCCAGAGAGGTTGTGGAGTCTCCTTCTCTGGAGACCTTCAAAACCCGACTGGACGCGTTCCTGTGCAACCCGCCCTCGGTGATCCTGCTTTGGCAGGGGCGATGGACCAGATGATCTTCAGAGGTCCCCTCCAACCCCTACCATTCTGTGATTCTGAGTGCTTTTCTGTATCTTTGTCAGCAGCAGAGTCGGGAGATGAAGACGTCGGATGCAAACAGGCTTTGCCCTAGCATTTAGGGACTCCTGGAGAAGAGTAACCAAGTTGAGTCACAGTGCAAAAAAGAAGTAAATGAAAACGCATGTGCACGCACACACACACACACGTGCTTTTTAATCATCACGCCCAAGAGTTTGCACTTATTTCACCACAGCAACACTTTGAGAAAGTATGAGGATGCAAACCTCTCCTCCTACACGAAAATCAACAGCTACAAATACAGTTTCCAACAGGTATTTTACACACTTGTTATAGAAAGAAAAATCTAAAGGCATCAGCATCTGGATAAAATGAACATCTGACAAATGCTGCAGGTGAACCACGGATCCTGGTGGCAAGCTAAAGGCCTGATGCTGTAATAAGAATATTCTGCATCCATTAAGTGACCTGTTAAAGAAAGTAAGGTTCGAGTAGACACCTGAACATGAACAAAGAAAGCCTTCTGTGCTGCTAGCTAGCACATGAAGTGATGCAGCCCTGTAAAGTTACAGTCAAAAGAAAAATACCCGAAAGACATGCAGTGGGGTCAAGGGATTCAATGCAGAGGAAGACAAGATTATGCAGGACAAGATGCACAAACTGCAGACTGAAAAATCACATTGAGCTCAACCATTATATTAATGAAAGTAGAACAACTCCTTTTTCCTGCTCCTGCATGGGGCAGAATGTTCCTTGGCATGGAAGGAACTGCAGCTGATGTAAACTCATCCATTAACTTCATCTGAAGAAGACACTGAAATTTATCCAAAACATGTTCATGTCCATGGTCTGTTAAGTTCGACATTCACAAAGAGCAAACTCTCAGAAATCTGCCCCAAATTAAACAGTAGCTTCATGTTTCCTTTTGATTTTACATGTATTTCTTCAAATGCTTGGCTTACCGCAAAAGAATTTTTTTTACATTGTGTAATAATGCAGACCTCTCCGTGGCTGATGAAGGTTGTCCTATGTCAATATGTACCATGTGGTAATGGTTAGATCAGTAGTAATTTTAAGAGGAGACTTTCAGCCCTGAACATGATGGCCCCTGCCTCTCACTCCAAACAGATCCTTTTTTCCTGTTTTCCTTTAACAGCATATAAATTTCCATCACCATTTCAGTTAAACTTTTTAAAAGACTACAAGAAAATTTATAAGAATATCATTTCAGTTTTAGTTCCCACCAAGAAACACTGGACGACTAAAAAAAGCCACCAAATTCACATGACACATTGCCCAGATGTTTATACTAGACCTACATCTTTCCTATATATTCAGGAGAAATTGATTTTAATATTTTCCAGAAAATTACGAAGTCTTTCTTGTGTATATGGAATTTGGGAATTGCTACAGGAGCCTAAAAGAAAACACACATGCTTTCATCCATACTGTTCCACTCTGGGTCAGCAGCACAACATGCATACCATTCCTGTGCAGAAATCAAAACGCTCCCAACACCTTTATCCTCAACCAAACCTACAAGTCCTAGGTCAACACGTTGATTTAAAAAGCAGAAGAACCGAGGCTTGCTAGGCATTAGACCTCCGCATCACACAAAGTTGCAAAGCTCCAAGTACACAGCAGGAGAAACAGTGACACTGGTCCAAGTTCACCAAACCACAGCTGTTTCAATCCACCTCCACCCAACAAAGCATTCAGACACAGACTTAAGCACTTTCTTGATGCAAAATCTTTCTGATGAGGTGGGAAAATACTGCACATTCACAAAGAGAGACCTGGGATAGATGGATTAGTCTATACCTTGAGCTCACTGCCTGTGGTGGACTTAGAGTAGTGACACATACTTAGTGGCACTAAACTCAGAACAATTTCTAGGGTCACATCAGATGACTGAAAACTCTTCCAAGATAAACGCTATCCTGATTGCATGGATGCAGTGAACAGAAGAATGCTCGTTGCCAAGACTGTCTCAACAAGCTGACTGTGAGAAAATCACAGAATAGTTTGGGTTGGAAAGGACCTTTAATGGTCATCTAGTCCAACCCTGCTTCAGTAAGCAGGGACCTCACCAACTAGATCAGGTTGCTTAGAGCCCCATCCAACCTGACTTTCAATGTTTCCAGGGATGGGGCATCTACCACCTCTCTGGGCAACACTTTGGTTTCCATTTACTCAATTTAATCAGTGCAAAGAGTGAGGTAGGTTTCTTTACCTCCTCCTGGTTCAGGATTCCCCCCTGACCTTTGATTTTCAGGCTTCCTAAGAAAGAGGCTAACAGCAAAAATTCAGTATGAGTTAATGTTCTAAATCATTCTACAAACTGAATCTCTTCTGGAACACTTGGCACATCTCTCCCTTTAAAAAACAAGTCTGCTTGCATCATACTCTGTGTATTATTATTTTTTTAATACTACTCCTACCAGGGACAGCTGAACAAAAGCAGGAGGTATATTTCTCAGAAGTTCACCTCCTTCTGCTGCTTACTCCTCTGCCTGAAGGCAAATGTGACTAGATCATCATAACTACCTCTGTTGCAGATATGCCAAACAAGCACAGCAGATAGGGAATCAACAGCAGATGATGACCTGTATAGAAAAAGAACCTGTTTTCATCATCAGGTACCATTCGTAAAAAAAGAAGAGGTATAAAAACAGCAGATAGGATTTTGGTAACCTCTCTCAAGGGGCAAACCTTTCAAAGTCCCACTTTGAAGCAGATTTTCTGGGAGGTGGCGGGGGTGGTGGGTGTCCATATGAATACTGATGTAAATGCAGTCTCCTGCCCAGCTCAATGACAATTTACCAGCAGGCAGTGTGTTATCTGGCAATTCTTCCCCCATGGCAGATTAGACATATAGGCAGTATACTCTAAATAGAATGTTTCCCGACAGGATGAGACATCCGTGGGTGTTTTCAGCCTTGTATCCAAACAAAGCTTGATATCTTACTAATCATATACCCATAACATTCTGGCCACAAAAGACAGTTACTGCTTGCAGCAATGCATTTGACAACTAGCTAAGGACAACAGGCCTCTGTATAAAATAAATTAAAATGATTTAAAACTGATTTAGAAATGTATTGAACAAGACTTTACCATTGATAAAGCCTTTGCTGAAGTTATGCTTGCAGGCAGAACCTATTACTTTGAGTGCTTCAGGCTTCTGCAAATGTCAAGCTGCCTTTGGTACAGAGCAAGTCATGTCTGCAGCTTCCAACAGAGATAAAAGGCCAGCCACTTTTTCAGCTTCCTAGGGCTGGAACTGCAGA
>NW_010521390.1:47548-47871 GCF_000687285.1 Phaethon lepturus | reverse complement strand
TTTCCCTACCATCTGCAAAAGAGAGATTCTGACCCAGCTTTCTACCTTTTAGTTTACCCAGTTCAAGGTACTCCAAGGTCACACATTTTTTCTTGATGAAACCAACCTACCTAATAGTAATGACTTAAGGCAAAGTGATACATTAAAAAAAAAAATTACGAAAGACAAAGCCAAGTAGAACAGAAAAAGTTATCCAGCCCATCTTCCACCCCATAGGAGTTACACATACCTATGTCACACCTGTCAGGAAGCTGCCTTATCTTACTACAGTACTGGAGGTTTCAAGCCTCCCTAAGCCATACATTCCAGTGCTTAACTATGCT
>NW_010521390.1:45136-47517 GCF_000687285.1 Phaethon lepturus | reverse complement strand
CTTTCCCTAATGTCTAAGCTTAACTTCCTTTGCTGTAAAAATCAACCTATTAATCCCCAAAGGGCATAAGTAGTAATAACTCCATTTTGTTCATCTCTGTTTAAGGCTTTTACCTCTTGGAAGATTTAAAACCCACCCCTTCTTTACCCAAGTCTTTTTTCTAGCTCATAAATCCTGGTTTGTAGACCTTTGACTTCCTCATACTCCTCCCTGAACTGTCTCTGCTGGGTTTTTATTCTTCCTTGATGTGTCATGTCCAAGTCTGGCAGAAGTACCTTCGCCAAGAAAAAGGGTATCCCCATTATTTTACTGAAAAGACAGATAGTAGCATTGAGGTCACTGAAGTTGTTTTAAGTCTCCAAAAATCCTGTCTTCTCCAAGTGATTTACTCTGAAGTTGCTTGGCATTTAACTTTCTGACTAAAAAACAATACTTAGGCACTTAATGTTAAGTTAGCATAATGCTTAGCATTAAAGCTAACAACTTGTTTTTGAGGCTACTAGGATAATCAGTGCATGGTCAAAAGACGGTTTTGCAGATTCTTTTGAAGTGAGCCAATCTTGCACAGCAACTTATGCAAATGGAAGTGAGTTACCACACTAAGATTTATCAAAACGGTGAAAAAGCAGAGATACTGAACAGTGGCTGAGAATTCATGGGTTATTCCAGAATTAACATAGCTCTCCTCAGGGCACAGTTGAACCACCTATTCACAGAGCCCCTCAAAAAAGAAACATGAGTGAATGAAATGAAAGCTGGGAAGCAGGAGTCCTAGAGGAATCTAAATACAAACACCAGAATGTATACAGGCATGCATACAGCTACAGGATCGTTTCATCTGCCCGGAACACCAGACAGACACATGGCAGAAGGGGACCCTACAAGCTTTTTATAAAAACAAGGTTTCAGTGAAAAGTGCCACCTCTTAGTGGCACACTATGATTATATCGTTACTTCATCAAGCTTGTGCCTACAGTCAATACCCCAGAACTTTAAGTTTATATGACATTTACCTTAGCATAAGCTTGGAAGCTTAACAAGAACTGAGGATACTAATTTTATAATGAACGACCATGGGTACAGAGATGCTGGTCATTTATTTATATGCCCATAACTTGTTTCTCCTCACCACACCAGTTCCTGAAAAAGCGATAAAGATTACTACAGTAAATTCATTCTCCTGAACAATGCAAGTTCTGATTTAGTAACATGTCTCTATATAGCTATCTATATAAAGACTGATCCTTTCTGTAGAGCTTTTCAAACTTCAAAATTAAGTTTGTAGGTGGCAGGTACTGTTGCTGCCATGGTACCTAAAAAGAGGGGACATTCCAAAACTTGAGCATTTTAAACTGAAAGTGAACCCACAGAGAGTAATGAACATTACATTTTCTCTAATTAAATTCAAGACATCAACCATCCAAGGGCCTGACAGTACTTCTGTAGTAGCACTGACTTAACATTAAGCAAATGCTGATTGCTTCCGGCTGAAGTCAGCCTAGGATCGCTCCGTAAGTGTCTCTGCACTGATGTATGGTTGTAGGTCACCGTCAGTAAATGAACAAATGCATTTCAAAACAACTTGAACAAAGTATACATTTTAGGTTGAGGTTAGGTTGATAATCTGAATGGCTTAATCAGCAAGTGCTCCACTGAAGCACTGGAAGTTGTTTTGCAGATTTAAGAGGTCAAAGAGACAGATTTACTACGTATAAGTAGGAACAACCAAATATGTGTTCTCTCCTACGACTAGGACAAGACAAGACAATTCTGCCACCTTACTGTTGAGCTATTTATCTGATAACACACTAAAAAAAGAAACAAATAGACTTATGAATCATAAAATGATACTAACTGCAGCAGATGATGAAATTCATGACTCAGGCTACTAAGATTACCATGTTCCAAATTATACTACTTACATTTCTTTTATGTATTCCTTTGCAGCTAGTATAATTTGCAGTTACCATCAATTAAATGACAGTCATAAATGGAACTTCTGAAAGATAAAAAATGAATCGTGATGTTGAGCCAAAAAGCAAATAAAAATGTCAAGAGTTTAACTTTATAAATGTCCTAAGGCATAATATTAAGATGGTAACATAACACGCCGGTCTGTCAGTATGCTCTGACCAGAAAAGATTTTACATGTTCAGTAAACCAAGCTCAGCATTTTGGTGAATCTAACAGCACTAACAGGTTACTTCCCACCACTGTTCTTGCAAAGGACTAAAGCAGTAACTTCACGTAGAGTTAGGACCAGCAGGAAATAATATTGGCACCTATACTTTGAAATAGTATATGTGTGCTAGGTATAGACACTATCAAGTACTTTTCAGATGTACTGCTTAGAGCAAGTTTCAGTGCGCATTTCTTCAGCA
>NW_010521390.1:23505-45105 GCF_000687285.1 Phaethon lepturus | reverse complement strand
GCTTGGCACTGATGAGGTCACACCTCGAATCCTGTGTTCAGTTTTGGGCCCCTCACTACAAGAAGGATGTTGAGGTGCTCGAGCATGTCCAGAGAAGGGCAACGAAGCTGGTGAGGGGGCTGGAGCACAAGTCTTATGAGGAGCGGCTGAGGGAACTGGGGTTGTTCAGTCTGGAGAAGAGGAGGCTGAGGGGAGACCTTGTCGCTCTCTACAACTACCTGAAAGGGGGTTGTGGTGAGGTGGGTGTTGGTCTCGTCTCCCAAGTAACTAGTGATAGGATGAGAGGAAATGGCCTCAAGTTGCGCCAGGGCGGGTTAGATTGGGTATTAGGAAAAATTTCTTCACCGAGAGAGTGGTCAAGCATTGGAACAGGCTGTGCAGGGACGTGGTGGAGTCACCATCACTCGAAGTATTCAAAAAACGTGTGCACGTGGCACTTTAGGACATGGTTTAGGGGGCATGGTGATGTTGGGTTAACGGTTGGACTTGATGATCTTGAAGGTCCTTTCTTGTGGTAACAAGTCACTACAGCATACCCAAATGATGAGTCTCACAGCTTATGCTCATTAGCAGTCACATTACTTGCAAATGGCACCACGAAGTAAATAACAGTGTCTCCAAGAGAACACCAGCACCAAACCATTCTCACCCTCTACAACAGTGATGTTTCTAGAGACAACGTAAGAGATTAAGTACTGAAATAAAAAGGCTGTTCCGTCATAGTGACTGAACTATGAGGCTCTGATAGCAAGCGATAACCCAGGAATTTAACAACTTTGCAGACATTATCACTGTAACACAACAAAGACAAGCTCTGGTTAACAAAATATTTCAGAAGAGTATTAGGAAAAGGCCATTAATGTAAACATACAGTCATCCAACAACTTTGAGATGTTTCCTTCTTTCACATGATGCCTTGGAAACTGTGGCCATAGCTGCACCTGCAAGTCACACCCGTTTTCTCCTGCTCCTTGAGCATCCTACATAACCAGGTACAAATGGCAGAGCCTGCCCAAACAAGCCTCAATTCTTCTGTGCTCTCCAGTACTTAAAGAAGGATGAGCCGCCTCTGGGAAGCTAATGACTGTGCATGTCCTACCCAGAGAAGAGGCTCACAGACCATTCAAGTCAAAAAAACTTGCTCTATGTTCTGTGTGAAACCATTGCAAAAAAATGGCATACAAGAACTATCAGCGGCTTGCCTCTCCCCCACTCCCTTGACAGAAGTTATTACTATCAAGAAGTATCTTTCATGGATAATAGGTGGATCTTTCATGGATAATAGGTGGGAGAGTTGAGCAGCCCTGCGGAGGACTTGGGGTTACTCGTGGATGAAAAGCTGGACATGAACCGGCAATGTGTGCCCACAGCCCAGGCGGCCAACCGTATCCTGGGCCACATCAAAAGAAGCATGGCCCGGCAGGTCAGGGAGGCGATTCTGGCCCCTCTACTCTGGTGAGACCCCACCTGAAGTACTGCATCCAGCTCTGGAACCCTCAGCACAGGAAAGACATAGACCTCTTGGAGCAGGTCCAGAGGAGGGCCACAAAAAGGATCAGAGGGATGGAACACCTCTCCTATGAGGACAGGCTGAGAGAGTTGGGGTTTTTCAGCCTGCAGAAGGGAAGGCTCCAGGGAGACCCGACTGCAGGCTTTCAGTACTTAAACGGGGCTTATAAGAAAAATGGGGACAGACTTTTTAACAGGGCCTGTTAAAAGGACAAGGGGTAATGCTTTTAAACTAAAAGAGGGCAGATTTAGACTAGGTAGAAGGAAGAAATTTTTCACAATGAGGGTGGTGAAACACTGGCACAGGTTGCCCAAAGAGATGGTAGATGCCCCATCCCTGGAAACATTCAAGGTCAGGTTGGATGGGGCTCTGAGCAACCTGATCTAGTGGAAAGATGTCCCTGCTCACTGCAGGGGGGGTTGGAGTAGATGGCCTTTGAAGGTCCCTTCCAATGCAAACCATTCTATAATTCTATGGTAACTTGAAACGTATCCAGACACTACAAAATTCAATATGCAAGTACAAGAATTGAGCATTTCACCAAAAAAATTTACACAAAGGTGCAGAGAAAACAAGTAGCCACAGTAGCCAGTCCTTGGGCCAGTGGAGAATTTAAACACAGACAAACAAAAGGTTCCAACTACGTTTAAAAACAAAACAAAACAAACCCAAAAAACAACAACAACTTCGCAGAGGAAAGGTGACTGCTGGAAGAACAAACACACAATAGCTCCACTTCTTGCCGGCAAGGACAGAGGATAAAAATTACAGGCAGACTGATGAGCTTATGACAACTGCACATCTGGAACATGAACATTGGCAACAATCAGCCTTCAAAAAGAGGTTGGCATTGCTTTTGTGGAATCATCGTTTTGACACTTATCTTAAATTAGGAGAAGGAAGAAAAGTTGCTATGGAACAGATAAGCATTTTCCAACAGCAGATTTCAACTTTAAACCAAGTCCTATGAGGGGTAAAAGAAAAAAAAAAATTTTTCAAATAGAACCATTTCCAATTCCAGAAGTCTCCACCTGCCATCTCCTGATATCAGTATCAGCAGTATATTTTGCTTTGGAGTATCCATGCAGTTTTCATCACAGCACCTGGAGCAAAGCATCTTCAGTCTACTTGCTCCAAAGGAATTCTGCTGCTTTCTCTCCCGAGGGCGACTGGATTGATTCTGTAAGCTGAAAGTGAGATACTTGTACACAAAGAAATCCTCCAAGTTGTGCTGGCTATAGGTACGTTGTACGTTGCTTATGCTGCACAAGGCTTCCTGTGTGCTTGTTCACTGTTTCAGCTGGTAGATTTGCAGAGTTTGCAATTTACCACAGTTCATGCAAACACAACATAAAAATCTGAAGTGTACTAGTTACCATTTAAAAATCCTTCTACTGAACCTGAAGACATTCAGAAAACAATCTACCGGGTACATAACTCTTATATTCTCCTTCAAGAATTGCCCCTGTGTCTACGCTACTCCTGTCTTGGCAGGACAAGGTCAGGGAGCAGGCAATAACTTAACCCACCACGGGATACATAAGGCAACACTATTAAGAACTTGCATTTAACAGATTTTCAGGTTCCAGTAACACCACAACAGACTGTTTTTGAGAGCAACAGAGAAACCTTATTACCATAGTCAGGACAAGGGAACAGAAGAAAAGTTCTCAAGAAGTTGGTTAGAAAGAAAAGCTGCAGCAATGCATGGAGGACATTATAAATGTTCCCTCAGTCCTTGAACTAAATACATGCACCCATGTACTGACTGCAAGGCCATAACACGCACTTTAACAGCACAGGCAGCCTAGGCCACATCTGGGAGAACAGAAAATCCAAGACACACTTGGGAAGGTCAAAACCTGCTGTTGAGTCATCTAGAGAAATAACGTCTTGCATCTCAAAGCCCCAAGGTTCACACGCACCATATTCTTCGACTTTCAAGGAGGACGCTCCGGAGCTGTGGAGTCTGCCAGTATCGAGTACACTGATGCCAGGCAGTACAGCTCTTGGGCTTTGCTGAAACACCAGGCCATAGAGTTGAAAAAGGAGACTTGTAACACCATACTCAGAATACCAAAAAACTTCTGGCCCATGCTGGGACTGCCAAGATGAGACAGAACAAATCCAGTCTGCTTGACCATGCTACTAATCATTAAGATTACAAGGAAAGTTGAATAGCTGGAAGTTCACAAGTGAAGAAACGTGTGTCAAGGAGCTTTGGCAAGCTTTCCCAGCTCTGTTGTACACAAGTGGAAGGGGGTCCCACCCATAGGCCTCAGGCAGCTAACTAGCTACTGGCAACACACAGGGGTACAAATACAAACCAACATCATGTCTTCACACAGCTGAGCAAATCTTGTTTCTCTCCATCTACTGGTAACATACCACACATCTATAACACACGTATGCCAGACAAAAGGGATAATAAAATGTATTTAAAAAAAAAAAAACATTCCAATTCAAATAGTTTTAACTTACGAAGATGCTTCTACATGGTGTGATCTTGATGTGTTGCAGCTCCTGAATCTAAAGCTGCCAAAACCCAAGTCCAACACGCAAGATGCAGTTGAAAAAGGTGTGTCTCAAACTAAACAGCAGGCACTCCATTACCATGGATTAGTATTCAGCTTTGGCAGGATAGCTGTGCAACATGACCCTGAACCAACCTATTTTCTTAAGGCCTCCGGCAAGCAAGGAAGGAAAAGAAAGCCAGAGCTACAAAATTACCATAGGAAAGGCTGAAGTAGAAACAAAGGGAACCAGTGACACTAAGACTGTAATCAACATTTAATTCAAATGGAAAGGCTGCCTCATACCCTGACTCTCATATGTACCAAAAGGTTTCAAAAGTTTTATTGCAGTTTAAAAAAAAAAAAAAAAAATCTCATGTGCTAGGTTCCACATGTAAAAATCATATCACTTACAGCTGGTGAAGAGATTTTGAAGAGACTGCAATCAAGCATACGCAGAGAATTCTAGTTTCAGAAAACCAAGAAGGTTATCAATTTGGGGATTTAAGAAGTTCACTTTAGGTTGCATGGACTCTGGAGCAGGAAAACGGGGCAAAAATTTTTTCTAATATACATGACACAGCATAACACAGACCATCAGGTTAGTCTTCTAACCTCTATTCAGCGTTGAACATAATTAAAATTAAAATTAGGCTTTTATTAACAGTGAAAGACTGCAATCAGTATTTGGAAAGCATCCCACAAAATTGCTAAACTGTTTATTTTTATTGACAAAAACCAAAGTATTATTCTTCTGTGATTTCTGTAATGAAAATATTTATCACACTAAACAAAAATTCTACATTAAAATATTTTTAACAAAGGTTTTTATATCATTGGTTATACACACATGACAGAAATTAAAACATCATTATCATTTAATGAAAAAAGGATGACGCATATTACATGCTATTCCATATAAAAAACTAATTGGTTTAAGGATGGAAAACCAAGTCTAGTGTCAGAGGTGGATCTGCCAAGGCGGTATTTTCTATCCACTGTGGCCTGTATTATTACACCTGAGAGCTCCCCAACTCCCCTGGTGCTGCTTCTTGCCCATTACACAGTGCATTTTTACATTCTTCATCCAACAACATGCAACTTCAATAATTCCTCTACAAAACACTAGTCTGCCAACAGTGCTGTCCAAGAGCAACACCCAGAGGCTAAATACATTGCTACAGGAACTCTGCACATTTTGACCTGTTTCTTTCTGAGAAGAAAGAAAAACCTTCATAAAGATAAGCCACAATTTCCTGTAAAAATAAAGAGCTGACAAAACTCCTTCAATGGTAACGTTAACAGCAAAGTGTTGCAGGCAAACCAACCCGCTCATGAAAATCACACCTTTATAGCTATTGCAAACAACATTTAAGAACAGATCACCTATACACACAGTTATGTAGAGCAAATAGACAGTTTTTGCAAATGCCTGTGTATAGCATTTTGGTTGGCAGAAGCACTGCAAAGGAGCAACTAGAAGGATGCCTTTTCTCTAGAAAGCCAATCGCATTTTTCAGATGCAGTAAGACAGAAAAGAGGTAGGCTGCTCTCCATTTCCTTTACCAGTTGTCAAAGCAGTACTTTTTTTTTTCTTAATTTTTTAAGGAAGTTGCTGTAGGAACAACTTGTCTAATAACAAAAAGGTAATACCCTAGAGCATCTTTAAGAGGAACATGTTATCTGGAATCACAGCTAGAAGAGGTATAGAAAACTGGATACAAAAACCAAGTCACTAAAGCTTCGTCTTAAAGATCTCTGGCATCTAACAAGACTATTCTCTGTAAATTTAAAGCCTACATAATGGACAACGAAAAAGGCTGGCAAACTAAGAACACAATCACTAACATCACACTTATGCCCCCAAACACTTACTTAGAATAAAATGTACTTAAAAGAAAATGCAGTGAAGATTGTGTAATCACAAAACATGACTGCACCTACCAAATCTTTTATATTTTGAGATTTCAGATCAGGACAATGATTTCAAAATCAAACAAAAACAGAAGTCTTAATCAAACACCTGATGGCAAAGTTCCTTATCTACTGAGTAGGGTCTGCTCCATTCTCCTCAATTAATTGCCTTTTTTTTTTGTTCCAGCTGTCTTCTCAGAATCATGTTCTTCACATGGCTCACACTCTTCACCTGGTTGTGGTGAAACTGGAATCGCATCAACTACGAGGAAGCAATCATCCTTCAGTACCTGCTCAGCTGTCAGTCTGTTACAGCAGAACAAATTCAGGAGAAGAGATTTAACTTTACCATCCTACAAACAGAGTGAGAAGGATTTCATCAGTAAGCAAAACAAACTCGACTATAAACAACCACCAAGTATTTGATGAACATATTTTGTAAGTGCTTAGGGCCCAAAGCCCTCACAAAGGTTGTACCATAGCATTCCCAATGGTCAGCAACACTTCACAGTCATAGTGCTCATTAACAGCAAAATAAAAGCAAGTGTTCAGCACCAGGTCTCTCAACCTCATGGCAGCAGATTTCACAAAAGAGCACGAGTTATTATATTTTAAAATATCAATTCACTGAACTACTGTAAGTTAGAGAAATACTCAAGTTGGTCTTTTTACTGAGAAGAAACAGAAGAGGTGCTATTCACTTTCTACTACTTAATCTTTTAATTTTTGTCATATTGTTTTCTCTCTCTACAAGAGCACAGGGAAAAAAGGAAAACCAAAGTAATGGTCTCTAAATCAACAGCAGCTATTTTGTATTAACCCATCACTTACACTTAGGCTCTTTGGATTTATCAGAAGGGATTACGTGCCCAAATGCTTAGCACATTAACAGTGCTAGACTCCATACACAACAGATAAAAACACAACTGCTATACATAAGCATAAATATCAGCTGTTGAGGGAGGAAGAGCATGCGCTGGATTTGGACAAAAGGACTGCAAGAAAAAATCTCAAATGCTGGTCTAGGCATCTAGATTACCAAAACTCAATGAGAACAGGATCTTTCCGCAAGAAGACTTGCTTGTTCAGTCTCCAAGCCAGCAATACCTCTGACCAAGGTCAATAAAACTGCAAAGCACAAGATACCTGTACACCTTTCACCTACCGCCATTTCACCAGACAGGAGAATCACTGTGATGCAAAGGAACATACAGAAATAGTCAAAAACTTGAAGACAGAAACAAGCAGACAATTTCCAACTCTTCCACTAATTATCAGAGTGACCAGATCTGGGAGAATTAGCCACTCCCCAGATAATCTGAAATCTGTGTGAAAAGATGAGGTCTGAAAACTGTTGATCTTACAGGCATAAATGATTGCTAAAAGTTTATAAAACATTTACATTGCTCAAAGGAAAATGTCTAGTTAAGAAGATCCAAACATGTGCAATGAAATACAGGAGCAAACCATGACTACACTCTTCCTCTGCAAAATTAAAAGCAAAGAAAGTCTGAGCATTTAAAATGCTTGAAAAGCTTTGTACTTGTATATTTGCATTTCATGATACTATCAAATGTCTGTCAACAACAAATATCTCCTTCTCACCATCTTCTCGCACTTGACTGCACTTGGAAAATTGATTCTACAAGGAATACCACTGTAAGACATTTCATCATGTTTACTCGATGTCATTGTGTTTGCTCTTTCTTACTTTTTTTTCTTCCTTAAATACACAAAACTGGATGCGGAAACACACTGAACACTAAAGCTTGGCATGGCTAAATGAGTGGCTACAAGACCTTATCTCTCAACTTTGCTTTTCGTCAACAGATACCTAACATTAATATCCCTGTTTTAAAGCTTAACATTATTTCCTGTGCCAACTTTACAGTTGCTGAAAACAACAAAAATTGTACTAGTCGCAAGTGTGCAGTTCCTCTGGGCACAAGACTGAGATGGAAGGGAAATTACCAGCCTGTCAAGAGCCTGCAGATGGGCATGGAGATTAATTCTGAATAAGCTGATTATAGATAAAGCACTTAAAAGCAAAATAGATTTTCCCCAAGAACTGGGACAAGGATTAACAGCCAGAGGTCTAAAAGATTCCCTAAGAAACAGCTGAAAGATATTTATTAGTATTACATTTCTTAATAAAACCCTCATGTGTGTTTCTGTGCACTGCAAGCAGCACAGACTGCTTTCCAGCAGACTTTGGTGGTTGGTGCACGTGCATGCAGACACATGGAGGATGAATCCTTAAAAACTGCCAAAAATGATATATTGATTAGGATTGTATCACCTGACAAGGTCAAAATCAAATGCTGCTGCTTTTCTTCAGGGAAAAAAGTTAAAGAAACTTGCTTGTATTAAAAGCTGCAAAATTGAGATAAAGGCAGCTGTTTGCACTTCAGAAGATACTTGCTATAGAAGAACACTGAAGTATAATACCCTGCAACCGGCCATTTAAACTTTGATTTGCATTCTTCAGACCTTATTTGTAAAACATTATCACAGAAGAAATTTTATGGAAAACACACATGAACCAAACTCTATTTTTAACATCCCAAGAAATCTTTTAGATTTCCTTGAACAATTAAGTTTCCCTTGTGCATGACAAAGTCAGGTTTTTCAGTATCTAAGGATTATTATGCATAAACCTGAATGACACACTGAGCAGACAGTTCTGTACAAGTTTTGTAGAATATATTTTAAAACCTCTAGTTAGCCCTAATGGTGAATCATGAAGTATTGAATCTTCTTTCCTAGAGTATTGTGTGTTTCATGAGATTAATTTAACTTTTAATAAGAAACTAAGCAACTATAATGAGTGATAAGAAACACTATTTACAGGATCACTTCTCTGCTCAAATGCTGCATGTTTTAATCTTTTATTTTCCATGGTAGCGTCACACTGGAAATTTTGCAGAGGGATTTGGTAGACAGTCCTGTGCTTTATCAGTAATGCTTTCATCACTGGAGAACATTGTTGAAATTAAGTTATTAAAAGACATACTGTAGAGGATAAGAGTCATCTAATAAAACAAGATTATTTACAGTACTGTGCTATGACACAAGCTACCTTGCCCTGGACACTGGAACCACTACAGCTACTGCTACTGTATCACGACAGTTTCTTAACATAAACACAGTAAACAGGATACACTAAGGTCAGAATAGAACACAACTCTAGTAATTTAGCCCCATGCATAATAGTTATCTCCACAAAGCAGGCAAATAATTAATACACAAGTACAACCAACAGAGAGGGATTTATTATTTGGGTTTCTTTTTCCCTTGACAAAACAACCCATATTTATCTCACCAACAGCAACTCCACTGCTTTGTTTTCTACTTTTCCATTTAAAGTATTTTTCTACTTTTCTGAAAATATGGGGATTAGCCTCTAACTCTTCCCTATATTCCTTAGAAAATTCTATCCATAACCTAAGACTTCACTTAAAAGCTAAACAGTCACCTGCTTGCAGGTTTTTTAATAACAGTATAAGGCTTGACTTAAGGAGTTTCATGGCCTTCTCAAATCTAGATAAAGCAGTAAGCTCTCACTTAAAGTAAGATCAACAGAATAAGCATGATATGAGAAGTAGTCCACACAGATTAAAAAACAAAGGACAATCCACTCAAGGGAAATGGGAAGGACACAGGACAAGAACAAAGCAGTCAGTAACTAGACAGGCAGAAGTACAGCCAAAAGTATGAAGCAGAAACTAGTCTGGGAAAGCTAATGATTTGGAGCAGTGAGTTTCTTTAAACTATGTATGGTGGCATGTCTTTTGTTATTCCAACTTCTGTAAGGATGAAAAGGAATCACCTGTAGCAAAGGTAGAAGAGGTTAAAAGCAAGCAAGAAAAAAGGTCTTAACTCCTGGCCAGAAGGCTGAAAGCTTATGGGAAAGAAAGTTACACAAGAAAATATAACCCAAGGAAAGGCAAGCACTCAGGTAACTAAGGCGTGCAGAGGGAAGGCCATAAAATTATCTGCTTATGATGAACATCCAAGAGATAGACAAGTTAGAGAACGATCAACTTCAGAGTTGGAGACCGAAGTTGGGAAATATGAAGGCACACAGGTCTACTTCTTATTCTCAAAGAGTCACTGAGACACTGGGCAAGGATAAGCTTCAAAAAAGGGACTGAAAATAGAGTTCACGGTGACAACAGTTGCTGGCATGCAGTAGACTGAGAACAACAGTAAAGAATAGAAAGAATGAAAGCAGCAACACAAATTCATATGACGCAGGGTCCACTTATATCTGTGCATTTGTTTCAGAGGCATATGAAAGTTTATGTTTCACGAAGAAAAAAAACAAAAGAAAGAATAAAGGGCACAATACACTTTTACAACTGCATTTATGTAATCAAAATTGAATCTGGCTGTTTTATTAATGCTCAAGCACTGTGCAATCATTAGGAAGACAGATGAACAAAGTCAACCTCCCTGACTTCAGGAAAGACAGGTTCCTAATTCAAATACCTCCTTTTGAGGCTGAATCTCAATGACTTATTCCCCAAGTCTGCAACTTGGCATCATTCAATTAATAGTTATCTGTGAAGAAGTTGCTCCTTCTGAGGTTGGAGTTAAATATTTACAAAAACTCTGGGATTTTCTACCTTCTCAAGTACCACTTTATTTGTGCATGCTACTTAGAATTATCCAAATACTCAATTAAGAATATCTTCTCAGTCCAGCACTTACAATGAAATGTTTGACTTGAAAAAAAAAAGAATCAATTAACCACCTCTACACAAGAACAATCTAATCTTCCTCATCTGACAATTAACATACCATGACAACCACATCCACGTCAGGTGTTCCATCTTCTTTTACGCCAAACTCCTGGTTTTGAACACAAAGCTGTAAATGAAAAGATACACAATGCATAACACTGTTGGTTTTTTCCCCTTTAGTTTAACAAAACCAACCATCAGTCAAGGAGATTCCAAGCTTCAAGTAAAAATGGATTGTTAGGGAAAATGACAGGGAAAGGCTTTTTTCCTAATTTCACAGTAGGGTAAAACATGCAAGGGGCTTAAGGTCCCCTTACACAGACACAAGGGGAAAAATTTAGTATCAGAAGAAACGTTTAGAGGTCAAAAGAAAGACTTTTTAAAAAATGACTCAAAGTCCACACCCAAGCCGTACGTTTAATTATATAATCCTTTTTAAGAAGTGCTGAGGGGTAAGTGCACTCTAACAGACAAATGTGAACCCTGTACCTATAAAAAAAAGTAAAATTTCCCCAGTCTTTATTACTGCCTAGAACCATACCAGAGTACAGCCTTTTTCAAAACCCTGCCTGCAGGTTAAGCTGAAAATTACTCTATTCTGAACACAGACAGCAAAAGGATGCATGTGTTTAGTCAGTGCTGGGCTCTTGTGACACAGATCAGCAGAGAACTCAGAAAACCACTGTCTCAATTTTAGAAGTGGCACTGCTGTTTAATGAGGGAGAACACAATTTCAGATGCCCAACATGAAACACAACTGTTGAATACAATACTAACACCTGACCTAGGATTTTGCATCAAATGATCAATACAACAAAGTCCAAGCTGAAGATTAGTTCCATGTGGATTAATCTAAAATTCAGCTGGCAAACTTGGATGAGGTTTCACAGTAGTGGTGATCTTGCTGTATCCCAGATATTCTCTTCAGGCAGACAGCTATTTGTACAACTTTTTTTTTTTTCTTCTTTTACTGTGGGGTTTGTTTTGGGTTTTTTTACTAACTTCTACTTGTAAAAACCTTTTTTCTAGAACAGATGAAGATCTGAATAGTGATACTGAAAGCGTTCTAACTAAACCGTACAATGTTAATAAATTATAAACATCTACAATATTAAAGCTACACTTTAGTTCATCTATTTCAGTAGAAAAATTACTTAAAGCAACTGCTTCCTAAATTGGGAATAAAATATAATGAAGAGTGATTTTTTAATGAACCAGCTTCATCTTCTCAGCACAGGTAACTGACAATGGCTACCTATCAACTTGCAGTTTACGTCTCTGTTAGGAAGCGTTTTTAAGATGCTGCGGCACAGAAGGGATTACTGAAGTCATCACTGTTTAGCTGATGGAACTGCCAGTGTTTCCCAGGAAGACCCCCATGTACCTGGAGCTCCAACTGGTACTCAGTGAACCAGTTCCAATGTACCAAGCACTCATCCAAAAATCACTACCTGGGAACATCAGCACTCACTGGGTAGCTTGTGGCTTTTCAAGTCTGGGAAATCTGCAGTCTTCCCATTCAGATTACACGGCACTGACACCCTGAGTTGGGGAGGCAGCAGTACAGTGCCAGAAGACAAAAAGGAGATGAGGAGATGCTGTGCAACATACCACCTAACACAGGAAAGTAGATTGCTTTCTCCTCCCTGGCATAACACACACTAAGAAACAAAACACCTATCAAAGCACTGTTGCCAGCAACAAAAGATATGACAGCCCCGTCTTCATCTTCCCTCTCTTGATTTGGGTAATTCCTCAGAGGCAAAGTCACAAAACAAGAAGAAAAAAAGGCTCACAAGGAATGAATAGGAAGAGCAGTAAGAACTGACAATCCACAACATGAGGAACAAAAGCATAATTTTTTTTCATATTGCTATATAATGCACTGTCTTCTGCCCATAATCATAACTCCCATTAACTCCACACTTTCACTCAGTTGAAAATATGAACACTTATTCCACCAAAATCGTTCAAAGCAGAAGTTGAAGATAATATTTATTGCTCTTTATAAGCCTGCTACAGTTCCATAACATTACTAGAAACTCTCCCACAAACCATAACATACCCAGAACAGAAGGCAGCCGTAAGCATACATGTCAGAGGATGGAGAAGCTGGCTGTCCCATTTTCAGTTCAGGAGATACTAAGCTCAGGGTACTGACAACCATAGAGTTTGCAGCAGCACGTTGTTCCTATGGGGAAATAAATTGTACCCATAATTTCAAGCAAGGTCAACTGCACAGTGAAACAGATGAATCTCCTGCTCCCTTTTAACATGTCAGACAACTTTACCATAGAGTTCTGTGCTGACCCAGACTGAAATGTAAAATCCTCTGTTACTGATTAAAAAAAAAAAAAAGTGGCGCATAAAGGAAAAATGAGATAACGTCACACATCTATCATTCATAACTGTAACAGAAGAATAGGGATGGCAGATTTTACTCCGTACTAGAACTACTAAAGCTCACAAGGTGGTAAAGAATACAAATTGCAAAACTCCCCAAATTAAAAAAAAAAGTCACACGTATCGAAAGACATTCAGCACTACTTTGGAGAACTTTAGTTATGTTCAGTTCTGCCAGCTTTCCTATTTTTTCTTCTCTGCCTTTCTGATCTTTACCTGAAACTAGCTGCTTCCTCCCTCCTGGTTTCCAGCATATTTTAGGATTGTCTACTGTCAAAATAAAAGCTAGACCCTGAGTTTCTGTCTCCCTCCATGATAGCAGCCAGTAGCAGCTATAGCTGCTATAGTCAGACTGGAGAATACTAATCTCCAGATTGCTAAGAGTACTTGGTAACACATCAATTACCAGTTCCACTCATGCATTTGTGATCATGCAGAAAGTAGAAGCACTGAGCAGTATTGATACCCCTATAGAGAAGGCACAAACTGGATCCAGGTTGTGAACCATGGGTGGAACTTTCCTGCTCTGTCATACATGAGCTGCTCGTTTCAGCACAGCCCGTAACTGCAGGAAGGAGTAAGGAGAGAAATAGTCTTCCTCAGCTCTTGCAATTTTCACAGTGACACCATCTGTACCGAGAATGACCTTTCAGAAAATTCAGCTGTCAGTCAAAAATTTTTAAAGCATCTCTCTTCAGCATGTTGAAAATTGAAATTTATTTCAAGGGAAGCACTCCTTGCTGTCCAAACATTTGACACTCTTCATGAGATTAACAGATAATGCATTTCCAAAGCTGAAGTAAAAGTTCTCAATGAAGCTTCCTTTTATTTATATTATGTTTATTAATATAATGACAGATTATTACAACATATTACTATTTTAAAAATAAATAAGCATAAAGCAGACCTCTAGCACAAAAATGTTTTAGCTCAAACAACTTGAGTTTAGAAAGTCAAAAAGTGACTACAGAACAGAGACCATTATTGAAGACTTTGCTATGGAAACACAATGAGTAGTATAGCTTGTGTTCTTAAAGGGTATCAGATCTTCCCCACGAACAACACTGAAATTTTTTACTATGAAACTGAGGACTAAATCAGAAGTAAATATAAATACATGTATATGTAGGCAACATGTAAAATCCTGTTAATTTACCAAATACCATGACAGATTAAAACACATGCTAGAACCCCATTACCTATCAAACAGAAAGGCAAAGAATTCATGTATGAGCTTGACTAGCCCTTCTTCAAATATGAGTTCCTACTCTCATTTCTGATGATGCTGATTACCATTCAATATACAAGACAGACAGACAGCAAACTACTGCAACTTCTCTGCCTTTTCTGTTCCACTGTTTTGCTTAACCAGAGTCCACACTAAGTAATTCTTTCGCCCTACCTTGAAGATTAGATTGGTTACAAAAATTTCAAAAAGACAAACTGCCCAACCCTATTCAGAATACGAAACAGCAATTTCACTGCTAAGCATAACGTTTATCAGTAAATCTTTTAAACAGGAACCACAGTTCTGTTTTGATACATAATTACAACTGAAAGTCACTAAAGGATTTTTTTTTTACCTCTGATTTTGTGAAATCAAAGTCTCCGACGATTCCTTGTTTTCGATTCACAGCAAACACATTATTTCCATGCAGAGATCCATGCACTATCTTAGCTCCGTGCAATGTTTGTAGACCTTGGGCCACTCCTTTCATCACTTTTAATGCCTCCTAATGATTTAATTTGGGTGTTTATTACAAAGATAGATATGGAAAAAACCAAGCACAGTATCAAGTCAGTTTCTACCCAGGACTATGACTTTTTTTTTTTTTTTTTTTTAAGGTTTTTGCACATTCAAGGTTCACGCCAATTCCATTTTATGAAGTTTGGATTAATTCCCAGTAAGATTATCATGACTTGCACAGTCAGGCAGGGGAAAAAAAAAAATACAGTCACCCATTAACAAATCACTAACATGAAAAAATATGTAAAAAAACAAACATCATGCAACTTGGACCTTTACAAGTAGGTCCAAGTCAGCAAGCAGAAGCTTTAAGTCATTGAACAGAACTAGAGAAAAGACCGTATTGGCTACTAGCTACTGCTTCTTTTGAGAAGGGATGACTATCCAAACTGCCTACACACTGTGTGTGGACGAGCAAAAAGAAAAAGAAGGGGATGAAGTGAGGGGTGGTGTGGAAATTACACACACAGGAGTCCTCTAAAGCTTCAATACAGAAATGCCTGACCCTGAACATCTAACATGTTCAACTGCCATACTTTTAAAATGTATTAGTAATACAGCTCATTCATTAATTTCAATTACAAAAAAAAAGTGCATCCAAGCAAAATCTCTTTTAGAAAATTATAAACTGCTGCCTGACCAGATGCTAAGAACAGCAGTCAAGCTATCCTGTGCAACTTTGTACAGTCACTGTCAGCCACCAAAGTACGTACACTGTGAAATACCATCAGCACCATGAAATACGGCAAAACAGTAAGAGTTCAGGTCAAAAACATATAAAATAAAACACTGATAGTCTAAGTAGTTATACTTACTTCTAAAGTTAAAGGTCTATCAGCCTGTAAAGCTCCCAGACTTGCTCCTGGGTAGTATGGGACCATTAAATATACCAAAGGATCAGACTTAAACAGGGGAAAAAAAAAAAAAAAAAGGAAAAATAGATTGTTTCAAATATTAGGAATATTGGGAAGTTTAACATGCACTAAATGTGTGATAAATTGACTCATGTTTATTAAGTAGACAGTTTATCTAAACTCAGAACAGAAGTATTTTTCTGATTCAATGCTCCAGCTTAAAATATGTTAAATCTTTAACTACAACTGCAAGTCTTTCAGCTTAAACCAGAAATGAAGATCATCAATTTGAATCTTGCCTTGCAGAAAAGAAGGAACAACAGTTGTAATAATCCAGATTTCTCCTTCTGCTGATCCCAAGCTCTGTGATACTTGGCAACTCTTTCTACCACTTTGGCTTCGGAGCTTACATCTACAGAGTATCCCTTAAAAACAAAACAGATACCCAACTTCTTACTCCTGATGCCTATAACATTATTGCATTAAACTATTTTTAATTAAAAGAAATGCATATTGTTAGATGCTATTATATAATTTCCTCTTCTACTTAACACAAAAGTCAATTCCAATTATCATAGGCTGTTCCCATATTTTCTTATTAACTCTTAGAAAGTTTGTACCAACAAAACAGGGAGCGTGTCTCTAATTTGAGATTTAAATAAGCCAAGTCAAAAGCAAGAATAATATTTACAACTATGCCTCTCATAACACTACATCCCCTGGTTTCCCAATTGCTAGCAGATTGGTAGAGAAGCAGAGCAAGGGAAAAGCAGCAGCTCCTTAAATTTCTCAGTGAAATCATCAGGAAGACAAACCAGCATCTGCAAAAAGAGACAGGAGTAACGAACAGGAAAAAAGGCCCACCAGATACCAGAAAGAACAGACAGCAGAGAGGAAGCACTGCTCCCTACAGCAGTCCTCAAAAGGCAGCAGGGGGTAGGGGAACGAATAAAAAAAAAAAAAAAAAAAAATCAGTAAGCAACCTGGAAGCAATCCAGAAGGAAAAACAATGCTTCGCATTCTACAGGCCCCAACAAAAAAGCTACCATCAGAAAAGGACTGTTAAACACAGGGATACGATACGAAAGCAACAGCAGAGTTCGTTCAGAATCAGCACATTAGTAAGCCAAGGCCTTACCTGCAGCACTAACTGAAAGCCAGTGCCAACATTACCTTTAAAAGAACCTTCTGGCCCTCAATTTCTGAACACACTAAAGGTCGCTTCGTGCTCAGTTCCTTCATGGGCTCAGCATCCAAAAGGTCTCGCTCCAGGCTGCATGTCAGAAGTCCGCCAGAGTTCTAAAGCACATGCACACACAGGTATCAGGGTGAGTGCACAGTGTTTAACAGCTGGTAAGATTCAGAGGCTTCAGCTCCCTCTCCTCTTCCTCAATCGACTTAGCAAAGCACAAAAACAGTTGAGATGTGTTAAAAAGTTAGTTACGGCAACTGTTACCTAGGGCTGGCCACGATGAGGCAGCTAATGAAATGCACTCCTTGAACATCCCCCAGAAGAGGGGGAGGAGGCGGTAGGCCACAACAAACAATGCTCAGGGTGTATGTCCCCCAAACGGACAGAGACTGCGCAGAGCATTGATAGTGCCTGAAACAGTAACTGACAGTGCATTCAGAGACAATCTCTGCTTACCATATAGTTTAGAATTCCTGCTTCTGGATAAAGAAGCGGTAACTCAGGGAACTTCTGTACCAAACACGTAAGCTTCTCCTAAATGAAAGAAACAAGGCCCACAGCTTCAGGTCACTAGTTTCTGACATATATAAATATACACTGACATTTGCAATGTATACCCAGGACATTCAAATGTACATTGACCATGACTGTACCTCCTCCAACAACATCATCCCAAGTAACACTGCCATTTGCTTTTTAAATAAAAAGAAAAACCAACACACACAACATGAATACAGCAGTTCAATATGGACAGATTTTTGAAAGCTGAGAGTGGGTAGTGTTAAGGCCACAAACAGGTCATGCACCATCACAGAAAACATTTTGTCTTTTCTACAAGACACTTTAGTAGTCCTAAACAAAGGAAAACAACTTCACTACAGGTAAGTGGGGGAAGATAGAAATCAAGTAGTAACATAGACCAGGCCAGCATCTCATGCACCTCCAGACCACGCACAGCTGTAATGCTGCAAGGTAACTATTACGACACAAATGCTATGCCTGCAGAGGTAGGTATATCACCACCAGAAATCCTGCTGCCCTCCTAACTTGCTCACAAGGCAATGGTTTCCAATTCTTCCATCCATATAGAGGACTTAGCGAACAGGTGATCTCCTCCACTTCAGGATAAAAACCTGTTTTAACCTAGTCAGAAACAGTTCCCCTTCTTGCAAGAAATAGTCTTTCTTCAGCAGCTGAACTTACACGTTCACCTGCAGCTCTTCTGCGTTGAGAACTACAGCTCACATTTTTTTCTCACCTCCCTCCTTTAGCGGGGCAGGGGGGGAAGGTCTGAAAAAACTATGTTCAAATGGAGATAAAACCGATCAGCCTCCATGCCTTCTCCCATAAGTTTCACCAAAAAAGGGTCATCTTCACATTCAACACCATAAAAAAATTACATTTTTTTAATTTTACCCAGAGCAGACATTAAAGCAACTGAAATACAGATGTGCCTCATACAGGTTTTAGTTGCCCAAGTAGTTTAATACTTACATATTCTTCCTGTTCCTTGGATATTTCCTGAAGAACCCTATTCCTCAGATCAGCAATCTCCTCTTTTATTCCTGTCATTTCAAACTCACTGTAATCATCAGACTGCATTAGGAATAACAAAGTTAGTGTACAACTCTCACTCTGTTGTTATACCAATCAGCAGTAACCTACTACATCAGGATTAAAAAACAGCTTCCATATCACAGTTCTGGAGTATGCATTCTTAAATGCATATTTTACTCAGTCTCCTTCCTGGAAACCCAACTGAATCCCTTAGAACCTAACCACTGAGAAAGGTGTTCCCTTTATTTATGTGACAGACCAAATGTTCTAGCCCTTTGCCTACTTGTTTCCTAAGTCAAAGAGCATTTTTTTTTCTTTAATTAGCTGATCACATATAATCATAACAGCAACATCATTCATCTACCAGCAATGCCAGGTTCTATAATTCATTCACTTTTTTTCTCCCGTAAGGAGGCATTTTCCTCGTCACCTCATTATTCAAGAATCCTTTTCCCAATAGGTTTCATTAGTCTGTCTTATTTTAAGTCCCTCTTGAAAGCTTACTGCCCCTTTACAATGCTTACAAAAAGACACACACAGGTTCTTTTTTTCCCTAAGCATCACCAGAATAATTAATGTGTGATCAAACAAACAGCACTGAAGCTGGGGTAATATTTACATTCTTCTTCTGAGGTGTAGCAGGGAACCCTGAAAACTAGAACACACCTTGACTTCTGTCACCCAAGGGGAGGTACACGCATTATTAACCAAGTAAAAAAAAGTAATTACACAACCAGCACAGTAAAAAGAGCTGGACAAAACTGTTCATGCTGTGCACAGCAACTGTCACCAGAGAGACTTAGTTAAAAGCACAGTGCCATGGCTGGGGACTGAAACAGAAAAGTGGCTATGTACTGACTTTTTTTTTTTTTTCTTTTAAGCCATTCAGGCTTGGTCTCAGGGGCCTGTAAAACTTCCATAGTTAAAAGCAAAATTCAGGTGAGAAAACGCAAGCTGTTCTATACAGTTATCACCTACTTGGAATAGACAAAAATTAATGTTTCTAAACCAAACAACAGACAAACACCAACACTGTAACATTTTCATACTTCCTCAAAGTTGTTCTTTTCAACCAGCTTCCACCTTAACTGGGCCTTTAAGCTTTTCACAGTTTTCTTAATTGATAATAAGTTGTTAATATTGGGTCTTCTGTTCAACCATTCCTCAGCCTGTTTTTTGAACTAGTAGGAAACAAAAAAAAGAAAGAAAAAAGAAAAAAAACATCAGAAAGTGTTCAAGCATTCTATTTTACTATGCTTCAGTGCAATGCATTAAAGAAACTGCCTGAAGCCTGCTTGAACTCAGCTTTTCAGGGTCTTTCCCCACAGAAGAGGGGTTTTATTGTGTTTCATTTTAATTACATTACGTTTTAACAGCCTTCTGGAAAACCAACATTCTACTTAAAGCTCAATTCCCTTAAACTTACATAGTACTGATTTGTAATGAATCCACAGATTGCAGCTTCCATTGCTTTATTCTTTTTTTAAAAAGTATCTTTGTATTTAACTGAAATGAAGCATTGGCTGAGGTAATGCACAACTGCAATTCTCAATCTTTAACCCAACCAACTTCTCATCACCAATATACTCCTAGAATTTCCTTATGAAAAGAGACCATCTTTCAAAAAGAAATTATGTCAGAAAAGGTTACTAGTATAGATCAGTGTAACAGAAATAAGACATAAATTCACCTCCACACTGGCCAAGTATCGGTTCTGTATGACAGTGATCATACTTTGCTCCTGACGAACATTATGTATAACTTTATTGTAAGCACTCATAATTATTCCCTTCTCTGCTTCATCATGCTCCTGGATTGAATTACACAGAGAGAGATTAAAAATTGAAAGTTGTTCTTCATTTATAGATACCAACATTTAAGATGTAAAATCTTTACTGAGAAATTCCATTGTTAATGGAAAAAATAATTCATCACATTTTTCTCTCTCTTCTTACAGAGATTCTAAAAGGGAAGTTAGCAAGTCTAAGAGCTCATCCAATAGTTTCAACAGAATAAAACTGACTGGCACTTTTATGCAGAAGTCCAATTTCATATTTCACATGCTATGAAAGATGGTGGTTTTTTTAAGGATAGCATAATTCAATAGATAAGCCATTCTTCTAAAAGAGAGTCACTTATTCTATCACAGAGGGCAGTGACAAGCAGACTAAACTGGTTTGTTGTTAGTATGATGCTGCATTAGAGGAGAAGTTCAACTTTTGCTGACACGACCATTCTCTGCCACAGTAGGGACTCTCGTTGCAAAGACAATGCAAGTACCTCAAAGAGTTAGCAAAAAGAGAACGGAGGAAATGCTTATCAGAAAAGGTAAATAACTGGGAAAAAGGCTAACACAAGCATAGAAAAAGATTATCAGTAGAGCAAGAACACCTGACCCATGCAAAATGAAAGTGATTAAAAACTATTCATCTCTTAAGACTAGAAAAAGTAAATTTATCCATACACATTCACCCAGAGAGGAAATACCATTATTTTAAACACAAACTTACTTTTCATCACCTGTATTTTCAACACAAGCACCAAACGCAGTACAGCTCAAAGAAAGCTCGTCTGCACATAGAAAGGGAAGAACCAGTTTTCCCAGGGTTTCTTCTTTAAGCCTGTCATACATACAGCTAAGCTCCTGTAACCCAAAGCTGTCCTCTGCCTGTTGCCTGGAAAGAACATTCTCTTCTCTCTGGGGAGCAACCTGGGTGACTATCACATTTCCACAAAAAAAGATGCTGCCTTGTAGTGTATAAACTCATCTGATACATTAAGAAAGCTTTAAGCTGAAATCAAAGATGTATAAAATATATAGAAGTCATGACACAGTGGGCATGATTAGAACTTACATTTAAGTCAGTATCCAGCTCTTCACAAATAGCCAACTCAACCTTTTTCAGAATTTCATCCGCACTGCCAACCACTTCCTCTAAATCTGAAGATGTTTCTGACATCAGGTCAAAACACTTCAAAGAGGGGGAGGGGGAAAAAAAAAATAATCAGCCTTGGAATTGAAAGTAAGAAATTAGCAAGCAGACAGCAAAAACAAGCAAAAAATACAAAGAATTACAGCATTACTGGAAATCTCATCAGGATTTACATCAGATCTCACCTTTAACTGCCTCACACTTGAATGATATAACGATTTCTAGAACCAAC